>NW_012110119.1:528121-542143 GCF_000951045.1 Mandrillus leucophaeus
TGTTCTGGGAAAACTGGCTAGCCATATGCAGAACACTGAAACTGGACCACTTCCTTACACCTTATACAAAAATTAACTCAAAATGGATTAAAGACTTAATGTAAGACCTAAAACCATAAAAACCCTAGAAGAAAAACTAGGTCATACCATTCAGGACACAGGTATGGGCAAAGACTTCATGACAAAATGGTATAAGCTATTGCAACAAAAGGCAAAATTGACAAATGGGATCTAATTAAACTAAAGAGCTTCTAGAAGCACAGCAAAGGAAACTATTATCAGAGTGAACAGGCAACCTACAGAATGGGAACAAAATATTTTGCAATCGACCCATCTGACAAAGGTATAATATCCAGAATTTACAAGGAACTTAAACAAATTCACAAAAAAAAGACCAACAACCCCATCAAAAAGTGGGCAAAGGATATGAACAGATGCTTCTCAAAAGAAGACATTTATGTGGACAACAAACATATGAAGAAAAGCTCAACATCACTGATCATCAGAGAAATGCAAATCAAAACCACAATGATATCATCTCACTCCACTTAGAATGGTGATTATTAAAAAGTCAGGAAACAATAGATGCTGGTGAGGCTGTGGAGAAATAGGAATGCTTTTACACTGTTGGTGAGTGTTCCACTGTTGGTGGGAGTGTAAATTAGTTGAACCTTTCTGGAAGACGGTGTGGCGATTCCTCAAGGATCTAGAACCAGAAATACCATTTGACCCAGCAATCCCATTACTGGGTATACACCCAAAAGATTATAAATCATTCTACTATAAAGACACATGCACATGTATGCTTATTGCAGCACTATTTACAATAGCAAAGACATGGAACCAACCAAAATGCCCATCAATGCTAGACTGGGTAAAGAAAATGTGGTAGATATACATCATGGAATACTATGCAGTCATAAAAAATAATGAGATCATGTCCTTCGTAGGGACTTGTATGAAGCTGGAAGCCATCATCCTCAACAAACTAACACAGGAACAGAAAACCAAACACCACATGTTCTCACTCATAAGTGGGAGTTGAACGTTGAGAACACATGGACACAGAGAGGGGAACATTATATACCAGGACCTGTTTGAGGGTAGAGGATGAGGGGAGGAAACTTAGAGGATGGGTCAATAGGGGCAGCAAACCACCATGGCACACATATACCTATGTAACAAACCTGCATGTTCTGCATATGTATCCCAGTTTTTTTTTTTTTTTTTAGAAGAAATAAAAAAAACAAAAACACTTTTTCAACAGCTTAGGTTATAAGAAATTATTTCCCTAATCAAAATCAATTTACTGAGCAATTTTCCCTCAAAATAAGCATGCAGACTTTACCCCTGTAATGCATTTTTGATGAGCTCCTATGTCTTTCATTTGTACTTGGTTTTTTATTTTTGTTTAAGCTGCATTCTTGGTTAATGGAGCCTTTAGAAAGTTACCTTGAGGCCCTACCTCTGTCTCAGTGGGGCCTGAACTCTGCTTTCTGGTTTGAGGATCTCTTTGTTGTGCTCCATTGATTTCATTTCTCAGTTATGCTAGAGGCAACTCTGATGCATAAAGAACCTGAATTAAACTCATGAAAGGCCTTGCTAGGAAGGTAACCTGATAATAACTACCTGGAAGATGAGAGACTCCACTCAGCTTTCCACCAGAAGGACCATAGGTAGTGACAAGAAGAAATAGATTTCTGGTGGGGTTTAAATATAAAATTATAATGACATTTCTCACTTTTCTGAACATGCAGCAGCTTTATCTAAGTCTATCCTGTGGTTCTCACACTAGAGCATGCAAAGAGATCACGTGGAGGGTTTGTTAAAATAGCAATTGCTGGGCCACACTCCCCAAGTTTCTAATTCAGTGGTTCTGGAATGGAGCCAGATAATTTGTATTTCTAACACGTTCTCAACTGATGTGGATGGTGCTGAATAGAACACACTTCCAAGAACCACTGGTCTGTGCAAAGCATACCACATATTTTCATAACTTATTTTTCTACTTTTCTGTTGTCCTTCAAAGAAAATGGGCAAAATTCTCATTTCTGCACTACTGCCTCGGCAGTTTGTCATGTAAAATTTTTTTAAAAAGAGAAAAAAAATTAAAAACAGTCACAAAGTGATATTACAGGTTACCAAACCAGAGTTTCCAGGCTCTACTCATTTTTTGTGTGAAGATCAATAGATATTAGTGCTTCAAATGAAATCACACAAATGTAATATGACTATCTAGCACAAAACAGTGATTCCTTTTCAATTGCAAAACATTCATAAAATAAATACTTTTCCCCCATCAAAGTCTCTTAATACTCACCTAGAAAAAGAGGAGTGGTAGTCATAAAATAGCAGGAAAAAAATAACTCACTTGCCACACAAATCTTTATTTTTCAATTTTTTTTTTTTTTTTTTTTTTTTTTTTTTTTTTTTTTTTTTTACCTTTTTTAAGCCAAAAAAGGCACACCTAGAATCTAAGCAAGCTAAAGGCAGATTGTAGTGCTTAGATTGGGAACATCATAATGGAATTATTTTTCTTCCTTTATTTAATACGTTGACAAAGAGAACAGGCACAGCATAGTATCCTAAGTAGGGCATAATCTGTGTATGCAGAGCTGACAGGGCAAGTTGAGTGAGGCTATGAAGGAGCACCTCACCTGTTCTAAACCTGAGCAATTCCAAAGAGGTTAGGGTCACGTTGAGTAAAACATTTGTAAGAACAAATTAACACTCGGAGAGGCACCAGCTGCAGATTCTTGCTTATCTTCCAGTCCTAAAAAGTAAAGATTAAAAATAAAATTTAGTCAGTGTTCAATAAATATTTTTCATTAAAATAAATATTTGCTTTCTCACAGGTTTCAGAACATTGATTTCTAAAGGACGCACTATTCTATTTATGCTTGATTTGCTCTTTTCTCACACATAAAAACGCAAACTTAACTAGCTAAGAAAGTCATACTCAAATGCTAAACAAAATCCAAATGATGAAAGATCATGTATGCTTTTATTCAAACATATCATTATGTAGTCTAACCATAAAGTGTTTGAAATGAAGGTGAAAAAATGATATAGAATCTACACGAACCTGACTTTTGTCCTTCAGGGGTATTAAATTGATCAATCAGTAAATATTTACTGAACTTCCTAATGGGCATCTTGGTTTTACCTGCCCACCATGTAGTTCCCATGGAAATTAATCTTCCTAAAATTCTTTGTTCACTGTCTGCACTATTCATTAAGATCTTCACTGGCTAGGTCTCAAGCAAGTTGCCTAACACATGAATTAAATTTTTGTACTTCAAATATTCCTAATCTTACTTCTTAGTGTACAAAATAAGCAGTCAAAACCCTGTTAGCCAATTTAGTGTACATATATTGACCATTTATGTTTGAAATAATGGTAACCTCAAAAGCTTACCATTTCTATGTTTTATAATCATCTTCCGAAATCAACACAGCTCTCAGTGAGAGAATCCAAAAGACTCCCACAACTGGTAACTAGGAAATATTTAATTGGTTGATAATGCTACTTAGTTTTACCATGAAACCATTTGGCCAATACCATCACAACCCACAATGAGAAATTTGATGGCTGTTCTGTTCACTCTTCCACAAAAGAACTCTTAGATCCTATTGAAAGGTTCAAACAGGTAAGCACAGTTATTAATCCACCCTTGAGACAGTAACAGCCTTTTAACCTTGGTGATATATCAGCAGGGAGCCAAAGTCATAAGTCATATCCCCTTCACACCCATCTCCAACAGTGGCTGTGAAGCACTTAGAGGATACACAGCACTATCCTAACCGTAAAATACTTTGGATGAAGGTGAAAAATGGTACAGAATATCTACAAACCTGACTTCTTTCCTACAAAGATATTAATTCATCAATCAGCAAACAGGTACTGAACTCCTCAGTGGATGTCTTGGTTTTTCCTGTCTGGGATCCATTTCCCATTGTACTGGCACAGAAGTCCTGTTTTTCCTTTGGGCAACTACCACTCCTCCAATCTCAGTGTATATGCTGGGGGAGTGAGAGAGCAACTTTTCTCACTCCCTGGCTCAATATATGACCAAGCAACTCAGGCCCAGGCAATGACTCAATTGCTTCCCTCTGACAATGGTGATTATTCTCGGGTAAGCACATAATGCAAGACAGTCCAAAGAAGCCAATGAACATCAGCCCCAGGACTTTCTCTGCATCTATTGAGAGAAGGAAGCTCTCCCTTTACTCCCAAAAGACACAATTTAGGCAGCTGCTACTGGAAAACAAAGCCAAAACAAAGGAATGCAGCGATAATAAATAAAGGACAGATTCCCATTGATAAATTTGGAAAACTAATTTAGACATGACAAAATCTTCGACTAGATTCATCCTTGGACCTTGCTCACTGCTTAAGTTGGTGTATGAGCTGGGTTTCTTTAACTTGCAACCAAGAGTCCTGACAAATTATAATCTACCTAAAATCTGCACAACATTAGGCAAAGTGTCAGGCTACAAAGATGTACGCAAACAATCCCTGCCTCTTAGCATCTAGTTGGAATCTTAGCATCTAGTTGGAAAGACAATAATCATACACACACACACACACACAGACACACACACACACACACACACACAAATAGAAACATATGGCTCGGTCCAAAGATAGGTTCTACATGAATGCAGAGAAAGGAGATACCATAGGCTGCATATTAAGCAAGATTTCACAATATAAGAAAAAGGTGAGCTGGGTTTTGAAAGTTGACTAGAATGTATCTGCCTAGGGAGAAACCAAAAGGACATTTCAGGAAGGGTGAACTATGAGAGCATAAATTCGAGAATGTGCACATTGTATTGGAGAAACAATACAGTATAAACTATAAATAGACCATAAAATGTTAAATCATGGAATATCAACAATACATTAGTCAAGAAGTAAAAAGATTTCATAAGTATTTTTGAATGACATACACATATAATATTTCAAATCTACTCTATAAGATATAATATTGATTCCCTAACTAGATTATAATGATAATGATTAAGTGATGAAATTGTGGTTGGAGAACAAATGACAAAAGACAGAGACTAAATATGGTCTTTTCCTTTTCCATATACTAGACAACCATCTCACCCAACCAGTTCATCCTGCCTACTTCTGTAACATATCTCAGCCAGAATTAAAGAACTATGGAAAATAAACTGTGCTACATACATTTTCCTCAGCTCCTATTTAAGAAACCCAAACAAAAAATAGAGCCAGGAACCAACAGGAGGAAGTTAGAGAAAGAAACAAATATAAACTAAGGAAACAAGTTAGACATCTGATTTGCTTTGTCCAGTTTCTTCATGAGGTGAAAAGTTTATAATAGAAAGTATTAAAGGCATTTTCTATTTCCAGTGTGGTTTTAGCCATTTCCCTCGTGTCATTAAGACATTGCATGGGCAGAGTTTAGGTTGGCTCTTATTGCAAGCAGGAATGCAAAGTGTCTGTGTCCCTCTTTCTCCTTCTTGGGGGAAACATTGTTTAGTTAATTAGAATAAAATGAATATTTTGGTGAGATTTTTAGATTGAGATTGAGATTTTAGATTAGATTGAGATTTTTAACGAAAGGCCCATTGTTAGTTGTATAGTGAACATGAAACTTTGAAGTTGATTATTCTCTAACTTAATAATTTCTATTTCTTATACAATATTTTTCAGGGCTATGAATTGTTTTCTAGAAACTTAACTGAGAAAAACAACTCAGCATAATTCCTTGGTATTACACTTTTCCATCTAGATTAATAATCTCTAGTAATGTTTGCATGACATGAAATTCTCGTACCACCTTACCACTTGCTGCCCTTTTAAATTTGTATTTCTATTTGTGGCATCATTGCAACTGTATCTACTGGTACGACATATGTCCATTTGAAATGAGCATGTTACAAAGGAATAAAGACACTCCCTGTTATAGAAGACCTCTCTTCACAAACCTCAATTAACAAAAACTCATGATTTTGTCAAAGACAAATACTGCTTTTGTCATTGTTTATAGATAGAAATCAAAACACTCAATGAAATATCCTTTCTGTCAAGTCAAGGTCAGTGAATAGGAAAAGGAGTTGGTCTGTGATTATATATGCTTTTATTTGGAAAAAAATATCATTCTAGCAAAAAGCTTCAAAAAGTGAAATGCTATAATACAGTTTACTTTTTCACTCATTAATATTTGCATTATTTTCTAAAGCAAACACACACATGATTATATTCTCTACATATTTTTTTAAAAGTAGTTTTCCACTTTAAATTCAAATATCACTCTTTGCTAAGTTTTATGTTTGTTGAGTGGTAGAATTGAGAAATTTTTAAAAATCATTCAATGTAATTGGTAACCATCACTGCCGTATTTTAAACTTTGAGAAATTAAAAATTATTGCAATATATATTTATATAGCACAGTAAAAAGTTTGGATAAGATTTCAATATTATATGAAGCACAAGGAATAGAAAAATAGCATAACATGGTTTCCTGTTTTCTCAGGAAAAGGTATCTCGGTAGGCAAAATAATGTCCCCTCCAAAGATGTCCACATCCTAATTCCTAAAACCCATGAATATGCATGTCATCTCACATAGCAATAGGGACATTGCAGGTTGGGTTAAATTAAGGACCTTGAGGTAAGAAAGTTATCCTGGACTATCCAGGTGAGCCCCATGTAATCACAAGAGTTGTTAAAGTGGAAGACAGAGACAGAAGAGAAGGTCCAAGTGAGGTGATATGAGAAGACCCAGATCTGCCAATACTGACTTTGAAGATGGAAGAAAGGAACCATGAGCCGAGGGATATGGGGGGCCTCTAGAAGCTGTCAAGGGCCAGAAAATGGTTCTCCCCAGGAGCCTCCAGATGGAAACCCAGTCTGCAAAATCTTGATTTTTGCCCAGTGAGACCCATGTTTAATTTCTGATCTACTTGACTGTAAAAAAAAAAAAAAAATACATTTCTGCCAAGTCACCAAGTTTTGGGGAATTTGTTAACAGCTTCAATGGAAAACTAATACTGTTATCATGTTCCAAATTAGCGGGACCTGAAAAGCATAACAGTGGCAGCCCTCCCTGCTTATGGAATCAAGACATTTTCATGCTGGAAGAGACTGGTCTAACCCCTTCATTGTCCAGGTAAGGAAATTAGTCCTGATATAGTAAGAAGGTAGATGGTTTACCTTAGGCCTCATATTTCAACGCAGAGACAAGATTAGAATCTAAGTTCACTAAATTATAGATTAGTGTTAGTCATTGTATGATTCCCAGGCTCTTTCATTAATGAGGATTTCTATTATAGTTTAATAGCAACTACAGAATGGTTTAGAAGAATGAACAGTTGTTGGAAAGTGCACATGTTTTCAAATAACATACTGAAGAAGTACATTTCTTTTCTATGCCAATCTGTCTCCAACTAAGGGTTAAACATATTCACTTGAATTATCCAGGCATCACTTGAAACTCAACATGTCTAAGATAAAACTTGGGGTCTTGCCTTCCAAACCAGCTCCCTTCTGGACTCCTCTTTCTCCTTCATACCCCTCAGAGGTTTCCCATGCTCAATCAATCAACGATTTATATTGTCCTTCCTTCCTTATGATACTTTCCTTCCTTGCATTTCCACCATCACACCTTACACCCACAGTAGGCAACCACTCCAACTGGCCTCTTATCTTCAGCTTCTCTTCTCTTCAAACTTCAATTAAGCCAGCACACTATTGCCAAGTGACTCTTTCTAAAACACACCTTTATCACCAGCTTTCCCCTACATGTTCAGTAGGGTTTCATTTTCAATCAAGATCAAGTTCAAACCCCTTACTTAGTCTAATCCTTTGATAGGTTCATGGCATGGGACCTCAATTTTTTAATAATGTCTCCTCTGGCTACTCCTATCCACAAACCAACCAAACTGATTCACTGCCCTATGAACATGATTTATTCTCCTCCCTACCATTCTCTTCTCCTAAAATGTCCTCTTTGCTGTCTTCTCCATGTATCTGAATTCCACCTATTTCAAGGCTATATACAAGTCCCAGCGTCTTTCTGGGCTCTTCCCAGACCAGACAACCTACAGTGATCTCATCTTCCGCTTTGAATCCTAAAGTAATTGGTCTCTATCACTCATTTAACATCTAGATTTTATTGCTAATATCTTTTACATCTTTAGCATTTAAATTCAGATTTTAAACCATTTGGACAGACTAGGTCCCCTACTTATTTGCATTGTACTTAGCATTCAGTTCCCTGTTTAAAGCAGGCCCTCAAAAATTTATGGAATGACTAAATATAATTTGTCACTGCCATGCCACGGTGATAAGTGACATGAGCACTGCTCTGAAGTTAACTACTCCATTTAGCAAGGGTAGCCATACATTGGGATTTGCCAAGGACAGTCCTGTTTCCTGTTGTTTTTCCAGCTACTAATAAAATCCACTTTTACTCTCAAAAGCATCTTGGCTTAGATGATACATTATATGGTCATTCCACCCTCAGGGCCGTTTGGACTGTGATAAGAACAGAAACCACAAAGAAAATCCTGTCATGTTCCAGCCAGCCAGCCAGCTAAGCAGCATTCCCTCCCCGACACAGTGGTCCTGCTCTCCCACAGCACCCTCTGCATAATCAATATCCTCTGAATTTCACAAGGGATGTTCAACATTTTGATGATATACAGCTTCAGAAAACTAAACTAAAGCTGAATACAATTAAGATTATTTGGAAGAAAGAAAATTGTAGATACAGAATACTACTGTGACTCTATCCAGCAGTTTAAGAACAAAAGAGAGAGTTCTCTGAAAGGGTAAGAGTATTCGAGGAGTTCTCATAGGAGTAAAAGTAATCAAGACACAGTGTATGAGCTCATTTATGCTCTAATTATTTTGCTATTTTTGGAATAAAACAGTAAGAAATATATATCCATTTTAATTTTTCTAAACAATAAATACTTATGACTTTCATGGCTGTTTAGAATTAGAAATGTAATGCTTTTTGATCCTCTTAGTACCTAATGTATGTTAACTTGACCAACCATGGCATAAATGTTTTAAAACCTACATTCATTTTCACAGCTGACTGGTTGAAATGATCAGTTTCATAAATGAATGTCAGTGGTATCTTAATAACCTTTTACTGCAAAGTAAGATTTTACTTTGTAAGTAATGAGTAAAATTATTAAATGTAATCCTATGTTTCATTACTGGCAGCTTGTCATAAAAAAGGAATTAAAGTTACAAATTTTCATGTATTTTCATAAAGTAGATGAACGTTTTTTGCTCATGTATAGGGAGACCTACTCAGTCTAATCTCTTTTGAGGGTAGTTTTAATTACATTACATCATTTAACACAGGGTTGAGAGTTCATGTTCCAAACCATTCCCTCCCTAAATTATTCAACTTTAAAGGAATCTGGGGAAATGTTAAGTTCAACTAACGAGACTATAAGAAATGAAAACTATTAAATGCATGTCTTGGGTACAGGATCACTCAAGTGTCTGGAAAGAATTTTATGAGACTATTTAGGTTACGTCTAAGTCATTGTTCAAATACGGGCAAAGTTAGTACTAACTAAAAAGGATAATTTTTTGTTGCTATTTCAAAGATTTATACCATTAGTAGCTAATATTGAAATATCAACTACCTTTAAATTATTGATCATTTTGTAATTGCTAAGGACTAACTCAACTTTGATGGCAGAACTATAGCATTTAGAAAAAGACAAAGGCATCTGGAGAAATTATGATCAAGGTCGATATTTGAGACTGAATAAAATTGTTTGACTATTTTCCAATCCTCATCTCATTATTTCATAAAGCAAGCATGACATAATTTTACATTCACCTGAATAGAAGCAATTACAATTTGATATTTGGTTGTTCTGTGTTTTATGTTGAGAATAAAGACCCGTTTATCATCCAGTGTCTCCCTCCTTTGAGTGTAAACCCCGTAAGAAGCAGAACATTGGGTAAAGCACAACAGGGGCAACCAGACGTTGGCATTATCAAATATGTTCTCCCTTCCTGATAAAGCATTTGCTATAAAGGTCAGCAGTCTCTAAGTTTAGTTTCTGAAGAGATAATTAGCAAATTAAAAAATTTTTAACAGAAAGAAAGGCTTCCAGGCAAACTATTTTTTTTTGTATAATTGCTGTCTACTTAACATAAAAATCTAGAGACATATAAAAGCAATTGTTTACCAGTGTGGTTAATCTGATTATCATCCCCAAGTATTCTGTGCATGTTTTCACTCTGTTTCAACTCTGGAAACATGGAACTTAAAAATGGCATTTAATTTTTTTTAATTGCTAATATCTAGTAATGTATATTTAAATCTCAATTTTCTTTATCAATTTTTAAATATGTTAAGCATCCTTAAATTTATTTAGCATGATTAACAAGCTGTACACATTTATTCTAATTCCATTGTCATATACTTTTTTACTATCATATACTTACTAAATATTATTAGTTTAATGATTTTTATAAGGCTAGAATCAATGTTTTTTTCTTAAAATTTTTATTAATCATTTACAAGTAACAAAAACCCATTATGTATAAACACATAAATAACATTTTTGACAAATAGCTATTTTTATTTTTTTCACATATTAAAACCCACTAAAAAAAAACCATTTTTCTAACCACCAACAACAAAAATCATCAGTGAGAAGAGTACTGCTGCTTTACATTTTTCCAAATCTCTTCAATGTCTGATGACAGACGAAAGCTGGATTCTCATATCTGCTTTTGCATTCAGTCTTTTACAATATCACACCAGATAGCCTCTCAAAAATTCCTCTGCACACTCATGAAAAAAATGAGTGAAAAAGATAAATGATGGCCAGGCGTGGTGGCTCACACCTGTAAGTATTTTGGGAGGCTGAGGTGGGCAGATCACTTGAGCTCCAGAGTTCCAGACCAGCCTGGCCAACATGGTGAAACCCCGTCTCCACTACAAATACAAAAATTAGCCAGGTGTGGTAGTGGGTGCCTGTAATCCCAGCTACTCAGGAAGCTGAGGTAGGAGAATTGCTTGAACCCAGGAGACGGAGGCTGCAATGAACTGAGATCGTGCCACTGCAACAGAGCAAGACTACTTCTCAAATAAAAAAAAGGAAAAACTATAAATGATGAAATGATGTCTAAATGTTATAAAAACAGCTTTGACCTAGAATACCCTTGAAAGGCTCTTGAGGACCCCCGACCACACTTTGAGAACCAATGCTCTAGACGAATCTCTTCATTTTACGTATAAGGACCCTGGACCTCAGAGAGAGTAAGTGAGAAACTCAACATCACACAGCCTGTTAATAGGAGGATACAGACATTAGATGGTTTGTCTCACTTCTCTTGGTTTAGGTTCTCAATTGGAAACCTGGGAAATACACCCTAATGACCTGTCCTATTCCCTGTAAGTTGCAAAGATTGTCACAATATATTTATTACCCTCTCCCCAACATTTCTTTAATAAAAGAGGTAATCAACAAATTTGGTAAATTTTGCAACAGGCATACTGTGTTTGAACCTAAACTACAATATTTGAATTCAGGTCTCTATTTGAACAGAAACACTAACGCAAATTCGACTGCATCCTACTCCATGCAAGCTAGTAATGACAAACTGTACAGTAAATATCATAGGTAAATATGGAAAGCAGATTACCCATAATATCAGTATATATCATATATGCTGTGTCTAGAATACAATTCAATGACATATTTCAGAAAAATTTTCTCAAGTACGGTCTGAAAGGGTGGTGGATACATTAAGAAATTGCAAATAAATTGGCAATCATAAGATCTTTTTTAGATAAAATGGAGTTGTTCTGAAATGTAGACATTTTTCATTCCCTAACCAGACCTTATTCTTGTGTTTTTAAAGAAAACCAAGAAATCTTCTCGGCCACCTAGAGATGATTTCCTTTGTATCCCACCAGATGGTTCAGATCTTCTTTAAATGGATCATAGCATTGTTCTTTTAAACAACACAGTCCCCAGAAAAGCTGGTCCAGAGGAGGAAATTCTTCCCAAGGAACCCACTCCCAACTTTCATTTTTTTCAGGTTCTACATTCTTTGGTTCTGAATCATGAGTCACATCCACTTCTCCTTTCATTAATATAGTAACGTAATGGTAATTCTCCTTCTCAATGAAAGAATTCACAACTGAGGCAAAGCGAACATTTTTCAGGTGAAAAGCTGCTTCTTCCCAGATTTCCCTTTGGGCACATTCTTCCCAGGTCTCACCGAACTCCAAATGACCTCCAGGGAGTTGGAAACTGCTGGCTCCAACCGAGCCTTTCCTCTTCCCCAGGAGGACGCAACGCGGATGCTTGCAGCTGGTCACCACCACTCCGACTCTGACTCTGGGCCGCAGCCCCCGTGGCTCTGCACTGTCTAAAATCAATGGCTTTTACAAAGCAAAACTATTTTCCTTTAAAAGTTTTTTCTTGTTATGATTTTCTGACACTCCCATGCCTTCTGCCTATCAATATATCTACATGTGTAAGTCTACGTTTTGAGTTATTTTCCCTTAGTGCTTGAAAATAGAAAGCCATTGTTTTTTCTGGCATCTATTAGTGTCAGTGAGAAATCTGATGTCAGTTCATTGCTGCTTCTTTGTAAGTGATCTATCTTTTCTTAACATTTCATCTTTAGCTCTTAATAGTTAAACTTTGGTGGTATATAGTTTTACCAAAATGTGTCTATGTATGGATTTGTTCTTGTTTGTTGTGCTTGGCACTCAAAGTGCTTTTTCAATCTGAAATTGTCTTTTTTCAATATTTGAATATTTTCTGCCATTAGCTAGGACATTCAAAGGGTGTAGATCCTACCTAATGGGTTTTTCTTTTAACCATTATGTTTTTAATTCATGCTATATTCTTATACCATTATGTTGATGTTTTTATAATGCCCTCAGTCATATTTAATTTATAAAATTGTATTCTCTTTTAATTTTTAAAGTGAAATTATATAGATATCAATTCTCCTTATTTTCCTACTCTTGCTTCCAAGTTTGTTGTTTCCTCAGTGATGATTGATGTTAACCTGTGTGTGTGTGTGTATGTCTGTGTGTGTCTCTGTGTGTGCATGTCTGTGTTTAAAATCCTGTAAGAAAGTTCTATCTATCTGACCTGAATGACCAGTGGTTCTATTTTCTACTCTGCAAGTCAGCAGAAGAAAAGCTTCATCTCTCTTTCACATGACAGTGTTTCAAACATACAAAGGTAGCTATTGGGAGTAATGGTATCATCATCAATCAATAAATTTATTTGTACTTTCTCTTATGATTCAAAATGAAAATGTGCATGTTCTCGTGCAGGAAAAAGAGACAGAAGGTAGTATTAGGAGGTGTCAGGTAAGCTAAAGTCCTAATTCTATTATTTGATAGATTTGAAATTTGTGAACAAACTACTTAACTTTGCTTAGTCTTAGTTACCTCAACTGTGAATAAAGACAATGAAAACCAAGTCACAAAGTTAATATGAGGACCAGAAACTCTATTACTTAAATGTCATCCCCTGAGGAAAGTTACCTCTAAGCCTCCACCAAAGTAATTGTTTGTTCTGTCTGTGACTCCATAGCATGGGTATATAATGCTTTATGATAAGGCTTCTAACGTTACATTTTAATAGTCTGTGATTTCCTCAATACCATGAACTGCATCTTATTCATCTTTGGATCCAGAAAGCTTAGCACAGTACCTTGCATATAGTACGAACTCAATAAAGATGTTCAAAGAAAAAAATATAGAAAAAGCATTTTGTAAGTGGAAAACCACTACCATTACCCATCTTCTAGTTGTTTAAAACCTTTCATATCTCCTCTTCTTGGTTTACTCATTCCCTTAAGATGATGGAATAGATAAGGCTCATCACGCAGTAACATTCTATTGAAAATTATATTAATTTTTTAAAGTAGCAGTACCTAATCACAGCGTTAAACTTTTCCTGAATTGGTGTACAAGACAGACTAATATTACATCCTCCTTACTAGCTCTTTCCACAGCCTACAATCATGCACA
>NW_012110119.1:542193-549340 GCF_000951045.1 Mandrillus leucophaeus
TCTATTAGTGTCAGTGAGAAATCTGATGTCAGTTCATTGCTGCTTCTTTGTAAGTGATCTATCTTTTCTTAACATTTCATCTTTAGCTCTTAATAGTTAAACTTTGGTGGTATATAGTTTTACCAAAATGTGTCTATGTATGGATTTGTTCTTGTTTGTTGTGCTTGGCACTCAAAGTGCTTTTTCAATCTGAAATTGTCTTTTTTCAATATTTGAACATTTTCTGCCATTAGCTAGGACATTCAAAGGGTGTAGATCCTACCTAATGGGTTTTTCTTTTAACCATTATGTTTTTAATTCATGCTATATTCTTATACCATTATGTTGATGTTTTTATAATGCCCTCAGTCATATTTAATTTATAAAATTGTATTCTCTTTTAATTTTTAAAGTGAAATTATATAGATATCAATTCTCCTTATTTTCCTACTCTTGCTTCCAAGTTTGTTGTTTCCTCAGTGATGATTGATGTTAACCTGTGTGTGTGTGTGTATGTCTGTGTGTGTCTCTGTGTGTGCATGTCTGTGTTTAAAATCCTGTAAGAAAGTTCTATCTATCTGACCTGAATGACCAGTGGTTCTATTTTCTACTCTGCAAGTCAGCAGAAGAAAAGCTTCATCTCTCTTTCACATGACAGTGTTTCAAACATACAAAGGTAGCTATTGGGAGTAATGGTATCATCATCAATCAATAAATTTATTTGTACTTTCTCTTATGATTCAAAATGAAAATGTGCATGTTCTCGTGCAGGAAAAAGAGACAGAAGGTAGTATTAGGAGGTGTCAGGTAAGCTAAAGTCCTAATTCTATTATTTGATAGATTTGAAATTTGTGAACAAACTACTTAACTTTGCTTAGTCTTAGTTACCTCAACTGTGAATAAAGACAATGAAAACCAAGTCACAAAGTTAATATGAGGACCAGAAACTCTATTACTTAAATGTCATCCCCTGAGGAAAGTTACCTCTAAGCCTCCACCAAAGTAATTGTTTGTTCTGTCTGTGACTCCATAGCATGGTTATATAATGCTTTATGATAAGGCTTCTAACGTTACATTTTAATAGTCTGTGATTTCCTCAATACCATGAACTGCATCTTATTCATCTTTGGATCCAGAAAGCTTAGCACAGTACCTTGCATATAGTACGAACTCAATAAAGATGTTCAAAGAAAAAAATATAGAAAAAGCATTTTGTAAGTGGAAAACCACTACCATTACCCATCTTCTAGTTGTTTAAAACCTTTCATATCTCCTCTTCTTGGTTTACTCATTCCCTTAAGATGATGGAATAGATAAGGCTCATCATGCAGTAACATTCTATTGAAAATTATATTAATTTTTTAAAGTAGCAGTACCTAATCACAGCGTTAAACTTTTCCTGAATTGGTGTACAAGACAGACTAATATTACATCCTCCTTACTAGCTCTTTCCACAGCCTACAATCATGCACACATCTTCCCATTTTCAAAATCTTTCTTCAAGCCTTCCTCACCCTCCAAAGAATATTAATATTCTATAGCACTCCTACCTATTACAGCTACATTTCTTGGAGATTAGTCAAGACTTGCTGGTTTCACTTCTGTATTCTTACCAGGCTTTTTTTTTTTTTTTAGACATAGTTTCACTCTTGTTGCCCAGGCTGCAGTGCAAGTGCAATGGCATGATCTCGGCTCATTACAACCTCTGCCTCCTGGGTTCAAGTGATTCTCCCGCCTCCTCAGTCTCCCAAGTAGATGGGATTACAGGTGCCCACCACCATGCCTGGCTAAATTTTTTGTGTTTTTAGTAGAGATGAGGTTTCACCATGCTGGCCAGGCTGGTCTTGAATTCCTGACCTCAGGTGATCCAGCCGCCTCAGCCTCCCAAAGTGCTGGGATTACAGGCATGAGCCACCATGCCTGGCCCCATCAGGCTTCTTACCAATGCAACCTGCTTCCAGCCCTGCCACTTAATGACACAAAGGACACCACCTTCCTCTTTTAATTTTTCAGTGCTATTTCTTCTCCTCAGCCCTGGATCTGTCAACTTGGCATCTGTAGTCAGCTCATTCTTGAGCCCATAATAGAGTAAGAGAGCAGCCAAAATTTTCTTACACCTAGAGAATAGTGTAGAAGTGGTTGAAAGAGAAGCAGCAAACAAAAGGGACTTCAACATCAGAACAAGAAGACACAGGGTACATGGAAGAAGAAGCATGACCAATGGGAAGTAGAAACCACCATGGAGCTTCGATCTAGATAGGAAGATCATACACCCAGAGGATGCCAACATGAAACAGGACATTGGCAGGACATATGGCTCCTACCTACTAATACCATGACACTACTTAAAAACTCCAAGAATTAGATAATACAGGGAGAACGGATGGGAAGGAAATTCTAAGTGATCAAGATAAAACCTGAAATGAGTTAGGAAATCCTACAATTACCACTTAAGCCTTGAATTAACTAGGTAAATTTTCCAGTAGAATGGGGGCCCAAATAAAAGCTATGTTCAGCAGAAGAAAAAGCAAGAAAGCCCTGTTTATTGCACATCTGTGTTTTATGGCTGAAGAATTCGTGCCACTCTCCCTGTTTTGCCTTTCTGCCCCTGATTGTTTCTTTTCATTCTCATTTGCTGACTCCTGCTTTTGCCACCTTTTAATAATATTGTCCTCCAAGGTTCTGTCCTTCTGGTTTTCTCACCCTACTGGGTAGATCTCCTTGGGTAATCTTCATTCCCAGGGCTTCGAGTGTCACAATTATATAAACAATCTTTAAATCCACATCACCAGGTCTAACCTCTCTTTGTCAAGCAAAAATGTCATTTTGCTAACCCCTACTTCAACAACTCTAAGTAGTTGTTACGGGCTAAACTGCGTCACCCAAAAATCCATATATCTTAAACCTCAGTGTCTCCGAATGTCACTGTATTTGGAGATAGGGTCTTTAAAGTGGTACTTAGGTTAAAATGAAGTCAAGTAAAGTGAGCTCTAATCCAATATGACTGACTTCCTTATGAGAAGAGGAAATTTGGACACAGATATGTATCAAAGGAAGACTATGTGAAGACACAGGAAGGAACCAGCCATGTAGAAGCCAAAAAGAGAGGCTGCAGGAGAAGCCAACCCTTTCTGGCACCTTGCTCTCAGACTTCTAGCTTCCAGAATTGTTAATAAATCAATTCCTGTTGTGTAAGCCACCCAGTCTGTGATACTTTGTTATGCAGCCCCAGCAACTTATACACTAGCTTTTGAAATTAAGCTCAAACTTCACACACAAGAGTCATTGTAACCTCACACTGCTGTTCTCTCCAACTTCATCTCTCATACCTCACCTTCCGTGACTTCCCTGTACTCATTGTGCAATTTATATTTGCACAATATTACCTCTGCACAGGCAATGGCCTAGCCTGAAATGCCTATCCACTAGTTCTTTATCTATTCTAAATGCCTCCCTAGCCTTCAAAGCACATTTCTAAGAAATGCCTCTTAAAATAACTTAACATTTATTATGGATTCTCCAAACACAATCACTGTGGTAGGCACCAAGGTTAAACCAGGGACAATCCCATTTACTGGAGATGCCTTCTTCTCACAGCATCCTGTGCAGCTTCACATCTACTTATCACAAGAATGCAATCATTCTGTCTTTCTTGTTTGAAAGCCTTGGTTTACAAAACACACACACGCACACACACACACACACACATAAAAAATTATACTTATTAAGCACCTACTATATGCTACCTCCGTTGAGCACCCACTGCACCCACTGTACTAAGCACTGTTTATGCATTACCTCATGATCCCTAACCACATTTCTGTGGGATGGGTATTATTACTATTGCCATTTGACAGATGAGGAAGCTTAGCCTTGAAGAGGCAAGTAAGAGGACACAGGTGGCAAGTGGTAAGGCTGGACATCAAACCTAACTTGTCAGATTCCAGTCCTTATTATCCCACTTCTCCTGGGAACATGTGAGTTTCTCATGGGTCAGGGTTCTGTATTCCCAGCCCTGGCAAATAGCCTAACACATAGTTAGAAAAAAATTTAAAAGTTTCAGTGGAGAAATAAATGATGACAGAAGAAGGATCTTTAACATAAATGTCTTAAGTTCAGCTGAAGTAAATGGGGAATAACTAGGTTGGAAAGGCATAGGAAACATAGCCTAGATCTTCTGGTTAAGGATCAGGAATAACATGTATGAGTTCCCTGCCCATATCCTCTACTTGGCAGCTTTCTGAAATTGGCAAAATTACTTGATTTCTCATTTCCTGGGATTTCTTATAGGTGTCATGGGGTTATTTTGGACATTAATTGAGGTATTCCAGGTGACATATTTAGCAGAGCACCAGACGCACACTCAGTACCAATAAATTCTGGCTGCTGTTGCTTGTATTAGGTTGTAATTTCTGAAAGAGAGATATGAAATAAGAGTAGCAGCACATCAGATGGTTTTGAGAGGAATCTGTCAGAGCACAATTAAACATGGCAACTTGTCCAAGGTGTTCAGAACATCGCCAGTGGAAAGCAGGATGTTTTGAAAACTGTTTCCAAGTAATCTGACATGCTGTACTCATTAAATAGCTCTTGAATATAACAATCCATTCCAGATGATAATGTGAATGATTCACAGATAGCTACATATGTGATCAAGATTACATATTTACTCCCATCTTGAGGACCAACATACATTTCTATCCTCATTTTCCCACCGATGAGCTCTCTTTTCTCTTTGTATTTAAGGTCCAGATGGTTTTAAGTTTCAAATTCCTGCTCAACCACTATTTTAATGTTCTTTTTGCCTACCTGGTTAGTTCTAGATTCTGGGCTTTTAAAAATCTTAACATTAGCCCTCCTTAGCAGCACCTTTGCCAGATTTTTCTTATGATACATAGAGGTGTAATATGTTGACAAACTAATTAAAGGAGGAGCTGGTATTCAAATCTAGATCTGATTTATCATCCTGTAGAAATAAAATATTTATCAGGTATTGTCCCAAGCTCTCTCTCTATAATGATGAACAAAACCAAAATGGTTCTTGAATTCCTTGAGCTTAGTACTCAATGGTAGAGACAGACACCAACACCAAGTAAATCGATTACTACAAATTTTGCTAAATGCCATGAAGACTTCAAAACTTTCTGATGTAAACACCAACTCAACTTTGACAAAGACATTTCCATAGCAAGAGCATTGAGGTATTGAAAAACTGAACAACTTAAATCACTGTTTCTTATTCATAGAGAACTTTTATAGGCAACCACTACACTAAGGCCCAATATACATGTAACTGAGTTGAGAATGATTTCTCTGATTAGATTCTTCCGCTTTTATTTCTTTGTCTTAAGCACACATAAATATGTCTAGTAGAAACATAATTTGTACATACTGGATCAAGAGGAAAACACTTCCAGCCTTCCTTTTAGTCTCCCAATTCACATGCAACATTTTACAGTACTTGGCAGTGTCAAAAACTCTGGTAAAGGACATTGTGAGAAAAATCGTAGTAGCTCCACACCACAACCATAGCTGACTTAGATCTTTTACTCTGGACTAGCTCTGTGGATACTGTCTATCAGGCTGTCTATCAGGATCCGCAGAGCTAGTTCAGAGTAAATACCTGACATCAGGTGATGTGAATACCTGGCATCAGGTGATGTGTAAATACCTGACATCAGGTGATGTGAACTCCGATGACTGTTTGTGGATTTCATCCTACAGGATTATAAATGAACTACGTAAAGTGGCTGTTGTAAAATCTGTACTTTGCTTCTTGGAAAGTAAACAGGCCAGTAATGTGAGCCTCCATGTCCTAAGCATGGGTTAGTATAGCTAAAATAACCTACATATTTTCTGGCCCATAAATATTGTATTATTCATTGTAACTCTTGATAAAAGCTCTCTACTTGGTATGAAGGATAGATTTATTTATCCATTCATTCATTTATTCATTCATATTTTTGATAATTAGAATCTGTTCTTTTATTTTTTGCCCTAGAAAGTAATAATACAATCTTTCTAGGTAGGCTACATTCTTGGCTTCTTTCAATCTTAAATTTGTTTTGGACAAGATGCAGCCTTAAAGGCAAAAAATAGTAAGAGACAAGGCCAATGGAAAAAAACATTTAAAATCGGCAACTCTAGGTAAAGTGTATACAAATGTTCGTTGTATTATTCATTCAAGTTATGTGTTGTTTTCCAATGTCTCAAACTAAAAAGTTGGTGGGAAAAAAGTTGTCCTTGTTGAACCTCATCATGAACAACACATATAGTGAAGTTCATGAAAGGAAGTTTCACAATTACAGTTTTGAGAAAGATAATGTATCTCTGAACATAAGTAGTGATGATCTCATCCAGGAGTTAGAAATGTAAACTTACGAAACAACTAACAATGCTAGTAAGAATACATTATCAGCATTTACACGCGCTCATAGATTGGCCCTGGGGAAGCTATGGGCTGTGAAAGGTGAAAGGCCTAATCCAGGCTCTGGAGATTCTCGGGGACATGGCATAGTTGTATGCAGAAGCCTTTGTTCAGCTTACAGCGGAGTAAAATAAAAGACTTTCAGCATAGAGTCTAAGAAGCAGACTAACAGAGCAAACTCTAGAGTGTGCCTGAAGGCAGCCATAGTAAGAATTCTCCCCAGCATAGAGGCCATATTAAGATGTTTGTCATCTTCCAGTACTCCACAGTGGATTCACCCCTTCACCAACACCTCCTTTTCTTTTTTCAGTATTAGCTATATTACACCTTTGTCACTAACAATTCATTAATTCATATATTCAACCAGTGAATATTCATTCAACTTTTTCTATATTCAACTTTTTGTTATGTGTAAGAAACCAAGTAGGCCTTGCTTACTAAGGTGTGTAAGACACAGCCATTGCCCTGTGGTACTCGGACAGCCCTAAACAGGGACAGCAGAGATTCCCAGCCCTGACTGTACATGAAAATCAACTAGAAATCTTCATAAAAATGTGGATGCTCAGGATCCTAAGGCTACAAACTCTGATTTTGTAGGTCTAGTAGAATCTTTAAAAGATTCTTGGGTAAATTTTGTGAGTGGCTGGTGATAAGATACACTGAGGCCGGGCACAGTGGCTTACGCTTGTAATCCCAGCACTTTGGGAGGCCAAGGCAGGCAGATCACCTGAGATCAGGAGT
>NW_012110119.1:553360-555549 GCF_000951045.1 Mandrillus leucophaeus
GCTTATATGCTATTTTCTTAGAATATTTGGAAGTTAATTATAATTCATCACAAATGAAATTAATTTTATATGTCCTATTTTTCCCTACATATTTTTGAGTTATTAAATTATACACATAAAATTATATAATATGAAAAATATAAAATGTAAAAACAAATATGAATCCTCAGGAGTGATGCATTTTGGAACTACTGTATAATCAGGTATATGATGTGTATAATAAGCACCAAAACATAGCATCAAGAGCAAAAATTCAAAGTCAGAGTCAAATACAAACATAGATGTAAATTCTGGCTCTATGACTTATCTGCTATGTGATCACATTTGGGTGAACCCTTAAGTTCCCTGATCTTGAATACCTCATCTGTAAAATTGAGATCTTTTCCAATACTATCACATAGAGTTTAGAGAATTAAATTACATAAAAATGGTAAACCATTTAGCCTGGCACCTACTAATGCAGTATATTCTGGCTAATGTTTCTATAATATAGTTATTAGCATTAAATTTTACTTCATAAATCTCCGAGGTGAGGTAAAGTTTTTAAAATCTTTACCAAGGCATAACCCGTATCATAGTTCCTGGAATTCTTTGACACAGCAAGTAGTTTAATCAGTAACATTGACTAATTGTCCAGTAGAAATAACTCTTACTTTAAGTACAAATCAATTTAAGTCACTTTTCTGAGAAAAATTCCAAAGATACTCTTAAAACTACCCAGAGCATTTACATATTACAGGCAAAAATACCAACTTCCACTAAATGTATTGTAAAAATTAATGTTTGTGCTCCTGGACCCAACAGTTCTGAAAATTAGAACAATTTCTCTCTCATTCACAGCCCTCACAGACAAGGTTCTTGTCCTCGAAGGCTCTCTGTAAGACAGCTACCAGATTGGGTTAACTGCTAATTCAGCCTCCTCCACAAACCAGAACCTCCTCCAACCCAGGACGACCCTGTCTCTATTTCTCTCAACTCCCTATATCCCCTTTCTGAACCAATATTGCAGCTGGGACTCTGGAACCCAACCACTTAAGTTGGCATCATTGTTCCAACATTTAGTAGCTCTGTGACCTCACATAAGTTATTTGACTTCCCTGGATCTCCGTTACTTTATCTATTAAAAAGTGGTCAATAATGATACCTATCTTTTTAGGGTTAGTAGAGGACTAAATTAGTTTATTCCTGTGTAAGTGCTTAGAACAGTACCTTGTCCATAATAAGCATAAAATAAGTGTTAGCCACTATTATTATACGAAATGATTGATGAAAGGAGAAAAAATAAGTTATAAAGGAGTAAAATATTAAATACAACAGTTACTCAAATCATTTAAAACTCAATTTCAAATGAGATGTTTTTCTGTTACAGAAGAGTAGGAAATAATGCTGTTTGTGAAAATATTCTGTGAAAGGGAATCTGAAAAAAGTAAATCAAACTATACAAGATGTCAGTTCTTTGGGGCAGCAGTTACATTTTTAGGGATAATATGCACAGGAACTAGAAATTTACTATGAGAATGGTCACTATCACTTTGCGTTTTGTTGTTGTTGCTTTTTGACTGTGGTGGGGGGGGGGTTTGGAGACAGGATCTTTCTCTGTTGCCCAGGCTGGAGTGGAGTAGCAGGAACCCGACTCATTGCAGACTCAACCTAGTGGGTTCAATGGATCCTCTCATCTCAGCCTCCTGAGTAGTTGAGACCACAGGCACACACCGCCATGCCTGGCTAAGGTTTTTAAAATTTTGTAGAGATGGGGTCTCACTCTGTTGGCCAGGCTGGTCTCAAACTCCTGGGCTCAAGCAATCCTCCTGCCATGAGCTCTCAAAGTGCTGGGGCTTCAGGCATGAGACACTGTGCCCAGCCTTGTATCTTTGTTTATAAAGGCCGAAAGACCAGAATATTATTAATAATTTAAACATCCAATGGTGGGGAAATAGTTAAAAATATTATGATACTATCATATACAGAATACGATGTATTTATCAAAAAAGATGTCATGGTCTGGTTTTATTTTGTTTTGTTTTACTGATTGGAAAGCTATTCACAATAACTGAGTGGAAAAACAACTCTATATAGTGTATAGAGTTTGAACTCATCTTTATCTTTAATTACAAAAATATTCTGAAAGCATAAAAAATTCTAAAAGAATAAATGCCATAGAGAAGAGTACTAATTTGATTTCTTAGTTT
>NW_012110119.1:560226-569207 GCF_000951045.1 Mandrillus leucophaeus
CACTCAAACAACAGGACTTAGAATCAAACTCCTTAGAGATAGAGATGATATTAGAGGTCATATAGCTAGTTCCCTACCAAAATCTTCCCATCCGCGTGCACACACACTCACAGCTAACAATGAGTCCTAGACTTCTCAGTATGCCTAACAGACTAGATAGGAGTCTATGACTTCTGGGTTGCTCAGGCTCCCAAATTTTGCAGGAGTCTCATACTTACCCACGTGCAAAAACAGAACTTCTATCTCACCCCAACGAACCTACTTCTCCCTTAGTCTTTCCTATTTTAGTTAAAAAATAAATAAATAAATTAATTAATTAATTTTAAAAAATCTGCTTCACACAGTTCTGTAGGCCAAAAAAGCCTGGAAATCTAAGTCTTATCACTTCTTTCTCAAAGATACATCTCCAATCCATCAATTTCCCTCCACTGCCACTATGATCATTATCTCTCAGCTGGTCTAGTACAAATAGCCCACTGCCTAATCTCACTTCCTTGCCCTCTAATTCATTCTCTATGCAAATGTTATCTTTTCAAAATGTAAATTAGGACGCACCACTCTTTTACTTAAAATTCCTCAAATATGTCTCATCACACATTGAATAGAAGCCAAATTCCTAATGTAAACTACATGATATTTTGTGATCTAATTCCCGCCTATCTCAACTCCTAGTCGATTAATACTTTCTAATCACACTGAACCATTTTTCAGTTCCTCAAATCAAAAAGTGATTTCCCATTAATACACACTGTTCCCACTGGAACAGTTTCCTAGAAACACTCTTCCACAATTCTACCTGACCTTCTTTTCCTTTAGGTGTCATTTAAAATATCCTTTCCTCCGTGAGGACTTCCCTTATCCCAGATTTAAAGAGAGGCTTCCCTGATACTCTTCCTTGTAAAACCCATTGGTTATAGGCTGAATTGTGTTTCTGCCAAGATGATCAAATTAAATAATACCTTATTTTAAACTTCTAGCCTCTACAACTGTGAGACAATAAATTTAATAAATTTCTCTTTTTTTTAGACAGAGTCTTGCTCTGTTGCCCAGGTTGGAGGGCAGTGGCACAACACTGGTTCATTACAACCTCTGCCTCCCAGGTTCAAGTGATTCTCCTGTCTCAGTCAACTGAGAAGCTGGGATTCAGGTGCCCACCAGCACACCCAGCTAATTTTTGTATGTTTAGTAGAGATGGGATTTTACCATACTGGCCAGGCTGGTCTCAAACTCCTGACCTCAGGTAATCCACCCCCCTCGGCCTCCCAAAGTGCTGGGATTACAGGCATGAGTCACCAGAGCCAGCCTAAATTTCTCTTATTTTAAGTCACCTAGTTGGTAGTACTTTGTTATGTCAGCCCTAGCAAACTAATATACCATTCTTTTATGTCATGTTAGTCACAATTCATGTTACATTTGTGTTTACTTATTTGTTTGTCTCCTTCACTAGATGATAATTTTCAGAATGGTAGAAACTGCAGCTGTTTTTATTAATTTATTTAAAATTATCCCCCAATATTATACTCTGCTAGCCCAAGGAAGGCCAAGGACTCACCAAGAGTAGAAAGGAATTCTGGTATTAAAAGCAAATGTTGGATAGTCTAGAACAGGTGTGGGAAAACTATGGTCCCTGGGCCAAATTTGGCCCACCTCCTGTTTTCATAAGACTTGTAAGCTAAGAAAGGTTTTCACATTTTTGAATGGTTGAAAAAGAAATCAAAATAAAATAATATTTCATGACATGTTAACATTATATGAAATTTAAATTCACAAGTAAAGTTTTATTAGAACACAACTACACTTATTTACATATTATCTAGAGCTACATTCATGCTACAAAGGAGAGTCAAGTAGTAGTCACACAGATCACACTGTCTACAAAGCCTAAAATATTTACTATCTGGCCACTTACAGAAAAAGGAGTTTGCTGAGCTCTGGTCTAGAACATGCCTTATGGGCTATGTGAACTGTCCTGGGATTCACAACTCCTGAGTGACATAATGTTGCAGGTGCACATTCATGCATATTCAGTGTTCTGGAACACCATCATGATATAAACTAGCCAGCACATTCACCTTTTCTACACCAAGAATTCCACAACAGACTATTGACCAATTCTTCTTCTGAGAAGAATATAGTTCTGGTTTTATTATTAATATTGATGAACAAAAGGGATTTACTGATTAAAAACTTTCAACTTTCATGATGTTGCTAGAATGCATGTATTCTGATAAATTTAGGCATCTATGAATGTAAATAGAATGGGTGATGATGATTATTACAGATACTTATCCAAATTTGTCGATCCATAATTTACAGCATACTATCCTATAAGCCAATCATAGGTACAAATCTAGTTAGTATTGACTGATTTAGATAAGAAAAAGGATAGGAATAGGTATTATGGTCATATTCGCACAAAAAGTATCATTTACCTTTGGTGGAGAAACAAATCGAACACATTCCAGCCATACGGTTATAAAGTGCTGCCCACATATTGCACATGTTTTTCCCTGAGAGATCATGCTCCTGACTTGTGGGTACCGTTCTATGCCATCCATTAGGAAAGGGTTATTTTCTGCTAGCTGATTCATTACAAATCTTGATGTTATTTCCTAAATTGAAAAAAAAATACAGTTCCGCAGATTGTTTTCAAAACTATTTTACATTACATTGATTTCTACTTCACTGGATAAAATGTATGGTTTATTATCTAGATTCTGTTAAATTAAGATTCTGCAGTGTATGTAATGAATTGTGTTGTAAATGACTGGCATTGCAAATAAGTTTGGTTTTCATCAATATAAGAATAATAAGTTTCTTACCTTGTCATATTTCTACATCTTTTACAAGTCATAATACATTTGCATTACACATTTTATAAAGTTAGACATAGTTTAGGTTTAAATCTGGCACCTCTCATTACAATAAGCAAAGACTGTACAAACATTCAGACTGGATCCAAAAATGAATTTTGTCATATTCGCTAAGGTCTAAATCCTAACTACTTAAACTGTGGTTCACAGAATGCATCACATGAGAGCTTATTAGATATGCAGAATGTCAGACACACTCCAGACCTACTGAATCAAAATCTGCAATTTAACTAGTTCCTCAGGTAATCTATATGCATATTGAAATTTGAGAAGCACTGGCCTAAATTCCTTGCTGCACTGACAACCTGAATAGTGCCATCAAAAAAGTAATGATTTATATGAACCAAATATCTGAATTTAATCTTAGTTAAACCTATCTACCTAGATATGTTCAGAAAATTGACTTGCAATAATAGTAATAAAATACTAAATAATAAAGGGAAGAAGGAAGAAAATGGAAGTTGCCTTTCACTAGGGCTATTATCATCTTAATAAAAATATATTACATAGTGCATAAAATTAAATCTTCACTGACCAAGCAAAGAAAATAAATAAACATTTGCCTGAATCCATTAAATTTTCTCCAGTTTGTGTCAGTAGCATGGAAGTCCTGTATAAATGTTACAAAAACACTGCTTGAAATTTCAATCATGTTTGGGGATGATTTATTTGGTACATTTTTTCCTGACATAAGTGAAAGATTTCCCAGTAGTATTGAAATAGTCCACATAAAGCTCTGATAGGAATTTTTGAAAATACATATATACACACATAATCTTTCACACATTCACCCCAATTAAATTCTTTAAAAACTGAAAACATAACAGCAAAATCTTATAAATTGCTGTGCCCATTTCCTATTACCCTATCCCTCCCAATTAACAAGCACCCGAGAAAGCTGCCTTTATACAGTAAACAGCTCTGAGCATAGATTCTTTATTTGTCTGATCCTTCAACAGCACAAACTCCTGCCCACTTAAGCTCATTCTCCTGGGTGGTTGCATGACTGAGGTCATGCTTTCACACTAATATTACCAGGGTGCTTAAATCAGATGTTTATTATCACCCTTTCTCCAACTACTTAAGCAGAGCATAGCTTGTGATTCTTAAAGAAATACTGATTTTATAGGTAGGCTTTTAGTTACATGAATTCGATGGCCAAGTCTTACTGTAAAGCTGTAGAAAACTCATGGACAAGGATTCACTACTGAAAATAGCAGATGATAGAAGCATTTGCTGAAATACAAAGGACCTAAAAATAGGTTCATATAGATCACTTTTTCCATTTATGATTTCTGGACCCAAACATGTTTGTTGCACTCAGTATATCTGACCGCTGTTACATCACCTATTATTTATATTTTTCTTTTACTTGTTGCCAATGTGTTACTTTGGAAGGATAACATACACCATTAAAATACAACGTTATTACTTGGAAATATGAGTATATATAAAATAAAATACTATTGGCATGACCAATGGTATCTTTTAGGACATCTCTTAGAGATGCATTTAATGCAATTTTTGAGAATATACAATGGTCTAATTCCAGTGTTATTTAAAAGTCAAGAAATCTTTTATAGACCAAAATGGTCTATAAAAATATTTCAAAATACTCAAATTGCTCCTTTTAGATCGCTTATATGCTATTTTCTTAGAATATTTGGAAGTTAATTATAATTCATCACAAATGAAATTAATTTTATATGTCCTATTTTTCCCTACATATTTTTGAGTTATTAAATTATACACATAAAATTATATAATATGAAAAATATAAAATGTAAAAACAAATATGAATCCTCAGGAGTGATGCATTTTGGAACTACTGTATAATCAGGTATATGATGTGTATAATAAGCACCAAAACATAGCATCAAGAGCAAAAATTCAAAGTCAGAGTCAAATACAAACATAGATGTAAATTCTGGCTCTATGACTTATCTGCTATGTGATCACATTTGGGTGAACCCTTAAGTTCCCTGATCTTGAATACCTCATCTGTAAAATTGGGATCTTTTCCAATACTATCACATAGAGTTTAGAGAATTAAATTACATAAAAATGGTAAACCATTTAGCCTGGCACCTACTAATGCAGTATATTCTGGCTAATGTTTCTATAATATAGTTATTAGCATTAAATTTTACTTCATAAATCTCCGAGGTGAGGTAAAGTTTTTAAAATCTTTACCAAGGCATAACCCGTATCATAGTTCCTGGAATTCTTTGACACAGCAAGTAGTTTAATCAGTAACATTGACTAATTGTCCAGTAGAAATAACTCTTACTTTAAGTACAAATCAATTTAAGTCACTTTTCTGAGAAAAATTCCAAAGATACTCTTAAAACTACCCAGAGCATTTACATATTACAGGCAAAAATACCAACTTCCACTAAATGTATTGTAAAAATTAATGTTTGTGCTCCTGGACCCAACAGTTCTGAAAATTAGAACAATTTCTCTCTCATTCACAGCCCTCACAGACAAGGTTCTTGTCCTCGAAGGCTCTCTGTAAGACAGCTACCAGATTGGGTTAACTGCTAATTCAGCCTCCTCCACAAACCAGAACCTCCTCCAACCCAGGACGACCCTGTCTCTATTTCTCTCAACTCCCTATATCCCCTTTCTGAACCAATATTGCAGCTGGGACTCTGGAACCCAACCACTTAAGTTGGCATCATTGTTCCAACATTTAGTAGCTCTGTGACCTCACATAAGTTATTTGACTTCCCTGGATCTCCGTTACTTTATCTATTAAAAAGTGGTCAATAATGATACCTATCTTTTTAGGGTTAGTAGAGGACTAAATTAGTTTATTCCTGTGTAAGTGCTTAGAACAGTACCTTGTCCATAATAAGCATAAAATAAGTGTTAGCCACTATTATTATACGAAATGATTGATGAAAGGAGAAAAAATAAGTTATAAAGGAGTAAAATATTAAATACAACAGTTACTCAAATCATTTAAAACTCAATTTCAAATGAGATGTTTTTCTGTTACAGAAGAGTAGGAAATAATGCTGTTTGTGAAAATATTCTGTGAAAGGGAATCTGAAAAAAGTAAATCAAACTATACAAGATGTCAGTTCTTTGGGGCAGCAGTTACATTTTTAGGGATAATATGCACAGGAACTAGAAATTTACTATGAGAATGGTCACTATCACTTTGCGTTTTGTTGTTGTTGCTTTTTGACTGTGGTGGGGGGGGGGTTTGGAGACAGGATCTTTCTCTGTTGCCCAGGCTGGAGTGGAGTAGCAGGAACCCGACTCATTGCAGACTCAACCTAGTGGGTTCAATGGATCCTCTCATCTCAGCCTCCTGAGTAGTTGAGACCACAGGCACACACCGCCATGCCTGGCTAAGGTTTTTAAAATTTTGTAGAGATGGGGTCTCACTCTGTTGGCCAGGCTGGTCTCAAACTCCTGGGCTCAAGCAATCCTCCTGCCATGAGCTCTCAAAGTGCTGGGGCTTCAGGCATGAGACACTGTGCCCAGCCTTGTATCTTTGTTTATAAAGGCCGAAAGACCAGAATATTATTAATAATTTAAACATCCAATGGTGGGGAAATAGTTAAAAATATTATGATACTATCATATACAGAATACGATGTATTTATCAAAAAAGATGTCATGGTCTGGTTTTATTTTGTTTTGTTTTACTGATTGGAAAGCTATTCACAATAACTGAGTGGAAAAACAACTCTATATAGTGTATAGAGTTTGAACTCATCTTTATCTTTAATTACAAAAATATTCTGAAAGCATAAAAAATTCTAAAAGAATAAATGCCATAGAGAAGAGTACTAATTTGATTTCTTAGTTTAGTTTTGTTTTGTTTTGTTTTTGTTTTTGGTTTTTTTAGACAGAATCTCGCTCTGTTGCTGAGGCTGGAGTGCAGTGGCGCGATCTCAGGTTCACGCCATTCTCCTGCCACGCCTCCCGAGTAGCTGGGACTACAGGCGCCTGCCACCGTGCCCAGCTAATTTTTCTGTATTTTCAGTACAGACAGGGTTTCACCATGTTAGCCAGGATGCCTCGATCTCCTGACCTGGTGATCCACCCGCCTCAGCCTCCCAGAGTGCTGGGATTATAGGTGTGAGCCACCGTGCCCAGCCTGATTTCTTAGTATTTTTATTAACTTCTATTGGCTTTTTTCCTCTCAATGTCTCTAAAGGAGCTTGTATTACCTTTGTAATAAGAGACTTTTTAAAAGTCAGTATAAGAAATTTTGATTTTCTTCATTGCTCATCTGTATTTTATTGTTTTCTGTAATAAACAGGTATTACTCATACGATAATTTAATTTTAAGAAAAAGTAAGCCACTGGACAAGATTGGTTGTTTCCTGCAGCCAGGAAAGTTGATCCCATACAAATCCTAAAAGTCTTAATGACAATCCTGCACATTAGCTACAGATCCAAATGGATCTCAGAAATCTAAATTCATGATGGAGAATCACAGTCAAATGTGAAAAGATCTATGTTCTCTGACTTGGCTATTACAAAGAGTCCTCTAATATGCTTTCCTGTTCCTTCTTTTAATACCATTAACTTGTTTTGCTGAAGTGAACATAGTTTCTGGATCATATTCATTCATCCACTAGGGATAGAGACAAGTAAAAAGGGAGGGAAAGAGGTAAAGACTCCACTAAGAACAAATCAATACATCTTTAAATAACACTGAAAAAGCTAAAGTGAAAATAAATTTCTCTCTTTTATTCATCCTACAAAATATTTCCATTTCTCTGAATTACGTCACTCTGGGAATCACAGTGACCAAGGATTTCACTGAATTCTATAAGCAAGTCAAAAAGATTATGTATAGGATCCACATTGCCAATGGACTGGGGTTACATTAATCATTTGCTGGCTTGGCAAGAATGTTTTAAAAGAAAATGCTTTAAAATTTAAATTGTGGCTTTAGTTTGAAGACTTAAGTGAAAGAGGTAAGCCTTTACCTGTAGACTCCAGACATTCTCCCGTTGTGTAGAAATCACTGGCTGCTTCAGGAACAGTGGGTTTCCCTCACAGTAGAATTCCCTCAGCTTTAGATCCTGAAACTTTTCAAACAAAATAAAAACCTTATTGCACAACAAAATAATGAAACTACCTCTAAAGCTACATCTTTAATATAATTAAACTGAAATTACTTTATTTAGGACTAAAACTCCACAGTAAATACTAATGTGGATTTAAGTCGTAAATAAAGTAATTTAGGGGCACCCTGGGGTATACTCTACTTATCAGAAGCATAAGAATTTTAATAGTGTCATGAATGGCCATGACCTTAGGGGTCACTGGTCATATCCCCATCCTGAACAATTGAGAAAACTTGTTTAGGGTTATAGAATTGGTTAGCAATAGAACAACCATTAATAAATTGAGTGCTGGGAACATTTTGCAAATATATTTATCAGAAAACCAAGCATAACAAAAAATAACATCCTAACAGACACCAACCTCTAGATCTCAAAGACTGCCTTATGATCCATTTGTTAAATGAGGAAAGTAAAAGAAATATAAGAACATCAAAATGTTCACATTATAACTTATTAGGGACCTTGAAAATACTACTAAAAATACAAAAATTAGCCAGGTGTGGTTGTGCATGCCCATAATCCCAGCTACTCGGGAATCTGAGGCAGGAGAATCCTTTGAACCCAGAGGCGGAGGTTGCACTGACCCGAGATTGTGCCACTGCACTCTAGCCTGGGCGACAGAGTGAGATTCTGTCTCACAAAAAAACAAAAACAAAAACAAACAAACAAAAACAGAAGATGGAAGATATACAGTTCACAAGGATATTTAAACTTCTATGGAGAAAGTCTAAATCCAATTGCACTCTACAACTTCAGTAGAAAAAGAAAAGATTAAGAAGAGAATAAGAAGAGACAAGACAATGTCTTATTCTCTTACAGAATATTTTGTCTTGCCTCCCAAAAACTCATGTAGCTTTCGCAGTTAACCTAATTTAGGGAGTTATTTATTTCTCTGAACCTAAATTTCAGCTGTAAAATGGGGACATATGACCTATCTTAAGTAGCATGCTGGTAAACCAGGTCCTTGAAATGAAGAAATAAAAAGCCTCAATTTGCAGTGAGTGTTGAC
>NW_012110119.1:569257-574377 GCF_000951045.1 Mandrillus leucophaeus
TTCTCCCGTTGTGTAGAAATCACTGGCTGCTTCAGGAACAGTGGGTTTCCCTCACAGTAGAATTCCCTCAGCTTTAGATCCTGAAACTTTTCAAACAAAATAAAAACCTTATTGCACAACAAAATAATGAAACTACCTCTAAAGCTACATCTTTAATATAATTAAACTGAAATTACTTTATTTAGGACTAAAACTCCACAGTAAATACTAATGTGGATTTAAGTCGTAAATAAAGTAATTTAGGGGCACCCTGGGGTATACTCTACTTATCAGAAGCATAAGAATTTTAATAGTGTCATGAATGGCCATGACCTTAGGGGTCACTGGTCATATCCCCATCCTGAACAATTGAGAAAACTTGTTTAGGGTTATAGAATTGGTTAGCAATAGAACAAGCATTAATAAATTGAGTGCTGGGAACATTTTGCAAATATATTTATCAGAAAACCAAGCATAACAAAAAATAACATCCTAACAGAACCAACCTCTAGATCTCAAAGACTGCCTTATGATCCAGTTGTTAAATGAGGAAAGTAAAAGAAATATAAGAACATCAAAATGTTCACATTATAACTTATTAGGGACCTTGAAAATACTACTAAAAATACAAAAATTAGCCAGGTGTGGTTGTGCATGCCCATAATCCCAGCTACTCGGGAATCTGAGGCAGGAGAATCCTTTGAACCCAGAGGCGGAGGTTGCACTGACCCGAGATTGTGCCACTGCACTCTAGCCTGGGCGACAGAGTGAGATTCTGTCTCACAAAAAAACAAAAACAAAAACAAACAAACAAAAACAGAAGATGGAAGATATACAGTTCACAAGGATATTTAAACTTCTATGGAGAAAGTCTAAATCCAATTGCACTCTACAACTTCAGTAGAAAAAGAAAAGATTAAGAAGAGAATAAGAAGAGACAAGACAATGTCTTATTCTCTTACAGAATATTTTGTCTTGCCTCCCAAAAACTCATGTAGCTTTCGCAGTTAACCTAATTTAGGGAGTTATTTATTTCTCTGAACCTAAATTTCAGCTGTAAAATGGGGACATATGACCTATCTTAAGTAGCATGCTGGTAAACCAGGTCCTTGAAATGAAGAAATAAAAAGCCTCAATTTGCAGTGAGTGTTGACCGCACAGTGTAAATCGTCCTGCTATAGCTGATTCACTGAACACAGAGTTTGGGAAGGGATGTGAAAAATTAGCTCTTGCAAGCCTGGATGAGGTGGCTCCACACCACTGCATCTCACAACATTTATAGGGAATTTAGAGATATTTCCATAATTTGAGCCCAGAATTTGAAACATAGCAAGCATGCAACAAATTAAAAACAACTGATTTTAAATATCTGGGATATCACATCATTAGGTTTCAAAAGTACAGGAAAGTTTACACAACACAGGCAGATGTTTAAATAAAATACAAAGCTCAAGTCTATGTTGGTATCACCTTGAGTCCTGGTCTCAAAACAGACATTCTAACTTTCTTAATTCAGTTTCCTATGTTAACCATCTCAAGGGCACAACCTAGAGAGTTGAACCCAATGGCAGTTCTAAGTCAGTACTTAGTGTGCTGAAATGAGAAGGGTTATTCCTTGTGCTTCATTCTATATAACCACCATTCTTCCCTCTTTTGTCCTAAAGGATATCATTCCATAATTTATACTAAACTCCAAGTCCTCTAAGAAAAAAACCAATACAGAGAGATTAATGTAGAGGAGAAAGAAGGAATAAGTAAAACAGAACTGAGCAGGTGAAGGACACAGAATGATCTTAGAATATTAATATATTTTAATTATCTTGTCCTTTGTGACCAGAGGAAAAGGCATTTAAGTGAACCCCTGGATAAGTTTGAAGACACTGGATGGTTGAAGGAATCAGACATAGTCCTTTCAACTGTTTGAAGCAGAGAATAAGATCATATGTCAGTTGAGTTTGGAAACAGGGTATCAGCGTGAATGGAGACAGGAAGAAAGCAGTGAAGGTTTGAAATGTCCCACAGTTTTCAGTAAAGGAACCTGGACAGAACCACATAAATACATTATACAGAAGTGCTGAGGGAACCAGTATAATCTACACATTAGTGGTGGTCCCTGTCTGCACAATTATGTGCTTCCCTTTAGCATTCAGCTTCCCAGATCCAACATAAGAGTTGGCAGCATAAGTATGTCAGAAAGCAGAAGAATGAGCAAGTTGTGTGTACTAAATATTAAAGGGCAGGACTGCTCCTTTCAGTCCAGACTGGTTACAGAAAGGAATAAAAATACCAGCTCTGATGGACTAGGAGAAAAGAAGATGTGGCAAGACATGAAGTCTCAATGACTTTGACTTAATGACTCATTGAGTGACTTCATGTCATTGAGTCATTAAGTAAAAGATATGGATATAAAGCAATACAGCTTGAACATAGAAGGAATCAGTGGTCAAATTGCCATTACCAGACCTTAATTCTTCAAATTTAGAGCATGTGAAGGTGACGTCAAGATCTACATTTGACTGTAGATATGGTTTGCTGAAGTGAAGGCTGAGGAAGCTCCTTAAAATGAAGGATTCAAGGAACTTTGAGGCTAAGATGTCTGTGTCAACGGCCTTCTTGAGTAATGGTCTCAAATATATGGCTGTCCAATGGACCTCTCCAGCTGGAAGTTCCATAGGCACCTAAAGTTCTAAATTCTAAGCCTAAACTCATGTTTCCCCCCAAATTATGCTTTTTCCTTTTCCTCCTCACCCACTTTGAGTCTCTCACCATGTCCTGTCAATTCTACCTTCTTAAGGAAAAAGAAGGCCTTCTTCTCCAGACTTGGAAACCTCTATTTACACCTTCCATCCCATCCACCTCCTCACCACCCCCACACAATCTTCTCCTACTCCTGGCCCGACCCACTACCCACCCCACCTTCACTGGAGGCCTTTGTCTTATGTGAGTTATTGCAATGGTACTTGAATTCATCTCAGTGCCAACTTTTGCAGAAGAAATGGTTTTCTGAAAGGAAAATTTGGTCATATAACCAACCTTGCTTAAAACCTTGAAAGGTTCTCTTTTGTCCATAGGATAAATTCAAAGCCCTCATATGTCATACTTGGCTCTCCTTGGCTGACTCTCTAACGATATATCCTAATAAGCACCATCTTTACCCTTTTAAGCTTTCAGAGGTACTTAGAGATCTCATGACAGGCCTGTGTCTTATCTCACAGTTATGACTCATGCCATACCCTTTTAACTCATCCTACACCTGGATCATCTCTTCAAAACTAAAATGTCACCCCTCTAAGCTTCTCCAACCTCTATCAAATGTTTCCTTGTCTCCTCATTGGGCCTGGTATATAAATGAATCATATTACCTATAAATACTCTGAGACAATCATTGTTGAAAAGTCTGTCTTCATCTATCAGGCTTTGGTCTCTTTAAAAACTATGACTTACGTGACTAATGCAAGCTCAGAATTCAATGCCTAGTACAGAGCTGATGTTCAATAAATGAGTTATGAATAAACAAATATCTTCTCAGAAACCCCAGACACATTCGCTTCTCCCTGCACACTCAAGATTTGCGAAAGCCTTCTTCTCCAGACTTGGTAAATTTTTACAATTGTTCCCACAAAGCCCCAGGCCTCAGGAAGAATATATAAATTTAGCAAGTCCTTCTGTTGCTTCAGACTAGCCCAAAGTAATGAGGGAGATCAGAAGGGGGCTAGATTAGCAGGAGCATTTATAAAGTAAACTGGGGGCGAGGGAGGAAGATGAGATTTCACATGGACTCAAAAATAGAACAAATAAGTACAGTATGACAAATTCCTGTGCACTCTTCAAAGCATCTCAAAATTCACAGGGTTACTCTTTAATGAGAACTGGGATTCCTAAATAGGCTTAAGGTCGAGTTTCAGGGAGGGAGGATAAGATTCAAGTGTGGGGGCTAAGGCATCCAAAACTTAGATTTAATTAATAACTCTAAGAAAGGATATGAATACTATTTGTGACCAATGGGAAATTCAAAAAACCATACGATAAATTTGATATCTAATCAGAATTGTAGAGCAATTAGCCTGATGATATCATCTGAACATAAGAAAGCCAAAAAATCTGTACTAGGAACCCCTCTCTCACACACCCTGCATGAAAAGGAGGGAAAATAGTCAGAAAGTTACCTAGAGTCATAATCCTTCAGTATCTGCTGAATACTTGTCCCAAGAGAAGATCCTTAGAGGGAGTTGAAGAGAAAAGGCTAAGAGCCAAGCCTGGGGGGAAACAGATAACTAAACTCTCAAGCTATAAACACACACACACACACAGAGAGACACAGAGAGAGAGAGAGACAGAGAGAGAGACAGACAGAGAGAGAGAGAGAGAGAGAGAGATAAAGAGAGATGCTGAGACCTTCCTCATTCTAGTTAGGGAGAAGCAGTTGAAGGCCCCCAAGTCCAGGCCCTGCCCCGCCCAGTACCCTGGGCTTAAAGCCGAAGGGAGAGTCCTCTTCAGGCTTTTCCATTTAAATATCAGCATAGAAATAACTGATCTGGGAGGGCTTATTTGTGTCACCGCACAGTCCCCACCTCATGCCTACTTTAGACCCCATTTCTGCCCTTGAACTACCTGAGAACCAGTAGCCCGAAGAGGCCTCTACTTCCACCCTGCCTGCGTGTGCCAACCCTAACCATGCAATTGCTTTACAATGCAAATCACACCACTTCACTGCCCCACTTACAACCACCCAGTGGTTTCTCATCTTACTCAAAATGAAATGCACACTCCTCACCCTGGCTTACAGGACTTGGTTATGATTTGGATTCTCCACTATCTCTTCAGTCTCATCTCCCAGTACTTGCTCTCTCACTCTTTCTCCACTTCTCTCTGTCTCTTTCCACTGTGGTAACATTGGCTTTCTTCCCAAGCATTCTCCACCTTGGGACCTTTGCATTTCCCTTTCTTGGAACAATTTGGTATCAGTTTTGTCTGTATCATAAAACATCACAACAAAATGGAGTAAGATCTTTAGTGGTTTGAGAAGGGACGTGTTTATGACCCAAAGATTTAATAACCAGAAAGTTTTCTTTGTTGTTCCAAAGCAACATGAAGACCTTCTCATATGTGTGTGAGATATGCACCTTAACCGAAGAAAATTA
>NW_012110119.1:574427-581202 GCF_000951045.1 Mandrillus leucophaeus
CACTCAAAATGAAATGCACACTCCTCACCCTGGTTTACAGGACTTGGTTATGATTTGGATTCTGCACTATCTCTTCAGCCTCATCTCCCAGTACTTGCTCTCTCACTCTTTCTCCACTTCTCTCTGTCTCTTTCCACTGTGGTAACATTGGCTTTCTTCCCAAGCATTCTCCACCTTGGGACCTTTGCATTTCCCTTTCTTGGAACAACTTGGTATCAGTTTTGTCCGTATCATAAAACATCACAACAAAATGGAGTAAGATCTTTAGTGGTTTGAGAAGGGACGTGCTTATGACCCAAAGATTCAATAACCAGAAAGTTTTCTTTGTTGTTCCAAAGCAACATGAAGACCTTCTCATATGTGTGTGAGATATGCACCTTAACCGAAGAAAATTACTCATGACACAGCAGCTGAAAGACGGTAAGAAAGAAAGAAGAATTTGAAGGATACATTCTTTTAGCCTGTCAAAACACAAAGAATAAAAATTAGAACAGCCACTGCCCCCACGCAAATAAGATTGGGGAATCTGGAAACAAATTAGCAATGTCATTTAAAAGGCTGAAAGTTATTCTTACTCTTTGAGTAATTCTTATAGGAATTTCTCCAAAAGAAACATTTAAAAGAGACAAATGTTTGTGCATAAAAGATATTTCTCAGAATTATTTAAATTGGGTGGGGGGGATGGGCAGGTGGGGTTTTACTCCGTCACCCAGGCTGAAGTGCAGTGGTATGATCTCAGCTCACTGCAGCCTCTACTTCCTGGGCTCAAGCTATTCTCCCACCTCAGTCTCCCAAGTAGCTGGGACTACAGGCACGTGCCCCCCTACCCAGCTAATTTTTGGTATTTTTGGCAGACACGGGGTTTCACCATATTGCCCAGGTCTCAAACTCCTGAGCTCAAGCGATTCATCCAATTCGACCTCCGAAAGTGCTGAGGTTACAGGTGTGAGCCACGTGCCAAGCCTAATTTTTTTTTTTTTAAAAAACCCTTTTCTATGTTAAAAAAAAAGAATGGTAAATTATGTTATCATATGCCTGAATCCTCTGACATTTAACCTTCTCATTTCACATATCTTACAAAACCTTTCCGGGTCATTCTTGCCACCAGGCTTCCTCGCCTCTGTGGTGCTGTTGGCAGAGTTACACCTCAGGGCAGACAAGAATCGCCATAAATTCATCATCACCAACTTCAAGTATACCCTCAGTGGTTGCCAACAATTCCAATCTAGTTAACATGCTCTTCTAACTAAATATTCCTTGCTAACTCATAATTCTTTGCCCAGCCGTAAAATAGTGCTCCCCAGAGCCCACTACATTCTCTTTTCACTTTATCTTCTTCTTTTTTTTTTACCCATATTCATCAAATTGATTAAATCTCTATGGCAAAAACTCTGGTTCCACACTCAATAGGCAACTACATACTCAAAATATTCACATGTCAAACTCACTGTTTCCAAGATTGAACTCATGATCCGCCCTCCTAAATTTTGGTCTTTGGTCTTCTTGTAGTATTGTCTATCTCAGCCCATAGAAAACATACTAACTCCATCACCATTTTCAAATTTACCTGTTAAATATCTATTAAATATGTTCAGGTCTTTCCACCTTTCCTGCCACTACCTTAGGCCAAGTTATCTTCATTTCTTGTTTGACTTCAGCAAAAGTCTACAGAAATCCACCCCACATACCCTCTGGCCTCTCTCTAGTATGTCTGCCATTCTTCAGATGGAAAGATCTTTTCAAAATAAATCTGATTATGTCACCACCTACATAAAACTCTTTGAGATTTCCATTGTCCTTGAAGTTCAAAATCCTTAGCAAGCCCTACATTCCTGGGCCACAGCCTGCTCCCATACAATCTGTGAGCCCCAGTCACACTGAATTTCTTCCAGTTTTCTGAACATTCATGTTCCCTCTCACACTAGGGCCTTTCCGCATGCTATTCCCTCTGTCTGGAATGTATCTTTCCCCTTTACCTCACTGAGTGTTATTCATTCTTCAGCTGTCAGCTTGTGTCACCTCCTCCAGGAAGCCTTCCCCAGTTTACTTATTTAGTCAGGCTCCTGTTGTCTATCATGGATCTATGTTCCTTTCGTTTAGTGTGCTGATTTCAGTTTGTAATTATACATTTAAAATGTTAATTATTTGGTAATAATTGTTTCTCTACACAGGACAGCTCAGAAAGAGCAGACCCTCTATGGTTTCCTTATCATTCTATCTCCAGTTCCTAATGCAAAGCTTAAACATATAATGCAAAATATATAGATTTAGAAAGATGGACTTGGGAGTCAGATTGCCTTGTTTGGATTTCAGCTCCATACTTACTAGCTGTGAGAACTTGAGCCATATTACTAAACCTCTTTAAGTAAAATGGGAATAAGAATTACAAGTTCCTCATAATGGTTAATATGATTGTTAAATGATATAATCCATACAAAGTACTTAGAACAGTTCCTGTGGCATAGTAAATAATTAGTATTAGCTGTTATTATCACAGTAGGTAGTCAACAGTTTCAACCATTAATAATTTAAACATGTATCATTTATTTTCTATTTTGTGTTATAACGTTTTAGTAAATATTAGGATTAAATATCCTATGCCCCTTAAAATTTATTAAAAATTTAAAAGGTAATAAATTTAATGATGTTTACAAGAGATTTTTAATGACAAAATTGTCCTGATATGATATTGAGTAAAGTAAGCAGTATGCAAAACTTTTTTAAAAATATCTTTTAAATCATAAATATTAAAACTAAACATAGAAATATGCTAAAATATTAACAGTTGTCAATGGGTTGTATAGTTGTAATTTATTTTATGCACTTTTGTATTTTCCTAAATTTTCCAATTCAGAAAACTATTTATATAAGCAAAAGAAATACTAGAAAACCCTTTCTTTATGTAAATGTTGGAAAATAGACCAAAAATAGGCTCCCTAATGTGAAGGAAAATGTGGTTGTCAATAACAAAGCTGATAGTCTTTTATTTTTTCATATTTTATGTAAAAAATCATCATCATTCTTTCTTCTTAGGTGAGTTCATGCTAAAGAGTAAGACAAAAATCCCCATTTTGGGCCTCCAATGACTCTCTTTAAAGTCTGTATTCTGCTTTTTAACAATCTAGTTACATCCCCTGAACTTACCTTATTTTAGACACTCCCTTCTCGTGAGGACCATTGCTGCCAAGTTAAATCGTATGCCTAATTCCATTCATCAATTGCTTCTTTCTCCTACTGATGTTTCTAAGGTACTCCTCTTCCTATTAACTCTTTGCATTATCTAAATCCTACAATGTATCTTAAGTTTTGCCAGTTTATTTGTATGAGTCTTTCTCTTTTCCTTCTAAATAATATCCTAGTCATATAAACTGTCTTTGTGTAATTATCCTACACAACTAAAGCAATAAATCTATCTGACCACTTAGTTTGCATGTATGTTATGTCAGTTCCACATGTTGTATCTCTGATATCTAAACATGCCACAATATTATAATGAAATTTCTCTATATGTGTATGACAAAAGATGAATGACTTCAATACTTTCTCTCCCCCACTAAGTAATTAGGAGGGGAATGAGGGAGGATGGAATTTTAATTCCACCTTGCCTTGGTTTCATCACACATTTATATTTCACTTTTCATAGCCCAAATGTGTTCATAATTTACCCAGCAATGACTCTTCAGTTATATAATTATTATCTCTGATAACAACTTTATTTCTAAATCATTTATACAAAAAACTTCTAGCAATTCTCATCTTTTTTTCTCCATATATTTTCTTTAAAATAATTATAAATTGTTCTACTCTTGAATCTTAATTCATTGTCTTCAGCATTGGCACCTGAATCACCACAAAAATGTCTCAAATAGTCATACTCAGATACTATACAATAAAGATTTTAGAAAATAGCCCCTCTGGACAGTTCCAATGGGCTTATTTGCTTCACAACTGGGCAACAGATTTTGACTGATTCCAGAGTATTTTTCTTAGAGGTATTTTATTTTATTTTCTTCTCTTGTCCTTTCACTTTCTACACAATTATCCTTGTTTTCTCTCAGTTATTTTGTTCTTCATTCTTTCCCCACTTCCATCTCTCACTGTCATTCTCTTTAGCCCCCTTGTTACGAATACCTAAGACATCAGAACATAACATCCACAGGTTGTGTAGATTCTTTGCCCTATGTCAGACCCTCATTCCCTCTAAACTCCTGTGCATTCTCCTAGTCCCTCTTTATTTTCCCTGCCTTCATCTTTCCATATATTTTCTGAAGCTTTTCCCTCAGTCTACAAAGCTCAAAAAGAAAATAATGATAGAGTACATTTTGTGTTGTTGGTGCACCGTGGTAACTTTAAGATATATCCACATATTATTTGTTACTGCTCCTTTAAGAAGTAGAGCCTAATTCTCCTCCCCTTGAGTGTGTACTGGACTTAGTGACTCACTTCTAATGAATAGAATAAAGCAGAAGTGATGTGTACAACTTCAGAGATTGGACCATAAAAGGCATTGCAATTCCTGCTTATTCTCTCTTCTTTGTGAGTCACTCACTCTGGAGGAAGCCAGCTGCCATGATGTAAGAATATTCAGGTAGCTCTGTCGAGAAGCCCATATTGTAAGAATCTGGGGTTTTCTGCCAAAAGCCATGTGAGTAAGCCATCTTGGAAGCAGATCCTCCAGCTCCAGTCAAGCCTTCAGATGACTGCAATTCCAGCTGACAACTTGATTACAACTCACCAGAGACCCTGAGCTAGAACCATCCAGTTCAGACACTCTCAGATTCCTAATCCTCAGAACCTATGTGAAGTAACAAATCTCTGATGCTTTAAGCAGCTCAGTTTTGGGGTAATGTGTTACACAGCAACAAGTAACTAATATATAATAGAGAGTTTCTATGTTACTAAAGCAAATCAATAAATATATTGATAAATCCTGACACCTACTAAGAACAGGATACTAAGCTAAAAATAATGAAAAAGTTGAATGAAGTAGAAGACTGGTTCCTGCTTTCAAAAGCTTAACATTCTGTTGGAAACAGAAAATCCTAGTTTCAAGCTGTAGACCTACACATACCACATTGCATTGTAATATCCCAATTTACAATTCAACGTTACTTTTTACAAGACCATCTCACATTGTCTTTGAATCCCTTCATAAGAATGATTTTTTATTCTTTGTATCTCCTGATCTAGTATAAGTTTAATACATAAATGTGGTTCAATAAATATTTTTCAACAAATGCTCAGTTATCCATACCAAAAAATAATATCTATCAATAAAAGGTAGTGAATGCCTAGGGTCAAAAGACCAATGCAGATAATAAGGGTATCTTTAGAATGAATGCTTGCTATACAAATGGTAGATTAGGAAAAAACAAAGTGGGTAGTAGCTTAAAATATCTTGAGCATTATGTTTGATATGTTATGAATCTGTATCTCCGCCCAAATCTCATGTAGAATTGTAATCCCCAGTGTTGGAGGTGGGACTTGGTGGGAGGTGACTGGATCATGGAGATGTTTCTCATGAATGGTTTAGCAACATCTCCCTTGGTGCTTTCCTCATGATGGTGAGTTCTCATGACATTTGATTGTTTAAAAATATGTTGCACCTTCCCTCTTGCTCTTTCTCTCTTGCTTCTGCTCCTGCCATGTGAGACAACCGCTCCCCCTTTGCCTTCCACCACAATTGAAAGCTTTCTGAGGCCTCTCCAGAAGCAGAAGCACTATGCTTCCTGTACACCCTGCTGAACTGCAAGTCAATAAAACTGCTTTTCTTTATAAATTACCCTGGTTCAGGTATTTATTTATAGCAATGCAAGAACGGCTTAATACAATGTTTAAGTGCAATGACTTTGGAGTTAGCTAGACGTGGGTTCCAATCCCAGTTCTCATTTAATCCTCAGTGAAGAGGATATTATTAGCTTCTGTTTACAGATGCAGAATGTAAAAGCTAGGTGAAATAGCAGAACTCTGCCAAGTTTACATGGGGAAAATGTTTCATCTGAACCTTAAAAGTCAAGGAGAAATCATACAGAAGAAAAAAGAGCATTCAGGGTAGTGAAAATCCTGTACGCATAAACATCCAGGAATGAAACTGCAATGACCCCCTGCCAATCTTGTCCCAGGGTCACCTCTCAGGTACTCCTGCTTCCTAGGGACACGAGTTAAGGAAAGATCTGTTGCTAGAAGCCAGTTCCTAAGGTCCCTTCAAATAATGTGAAAGGACTCAGCTGCCAAACCTCTCATATCTTGAATCATGTATATGCTGAAATTTCTGAATGTTCTTTGAAATGTAAAGACTTACATCAAAAGATACCATTTTGCAAATATTTTTCAGGGACTTTTGTTATCTTTACCAGGAGTCTATAAAACTTGTGAGTACCAGCCTAATGTTGTCTAGTACATGACAAAGGGAAACAGGAAGATAAAAACAAAAAGCTAACAAAATATTTGCCTCAATTTTACATATTAATTGTACTGTCTGAACATTTAGGAAAATTTTCCTTTTTACTGGATTGCCCCTGAAGCTCTTCCATCTATTAGGAAGAAAGTCATCTAAGTTAATTACATGGAATAAAAGATAACTCAGAACAAGTTATCAAAGCTGTTGTTTTAAGTGGCCCAGAGAGAGAAGGGGCCATATCAACTGTAGCACACAAGTTTTCAGCTGTTGCAAACAGAAATGAAATAGGCCTCCAGGCCTGGACTCTTTCCAACTATTACTCTGTCATCTATCATATATCATCACATTTTATCCATCACAGAAATCTGATAAACA
>NW_012110119.1:581252-585877 GCF_000951045.1 Mandrillus leucophaeus
GTGGGTTCCAATCCCAGTTCTCATTTAATCCTCAGTGAAGAGGATATTATTAGCTTCTGTTTACAGATGCAGAATGTAAAAGCTAGGTGAATTAGCAGAACTCTGCCAAGTTTACATGGGGAAAATGTTTCATCTGAACCTTAAAAGTCAAAGAGAAATCATACAGAAGAAAAAAGAGCATTCAGGGTAGTGAAAATCTTGTACGCATAAACATCCAGGAATGAAACTGCAATGACCCCCTGCCAATCTTGTCCCAGGGTCACCTCTCAGGTACTCCTGCTTCCTAGGGACACGAGTTAAGGAAAGATCTGTTGCTAGAAGCCAGTTCCTCAGGTCCCTTCAAATAATGTGAAAGGACTCAGCTGCCAAACCTCTCATATCTTGAATCATGTATACGCTGAAATTTCTGAATGTTCTTTGAAATGTAAAGACTTACATCAAAAGATACCATTTTGCAAATATTTTTCAGGGACTTTTGTTATCTTTACCAGGAGTCTATAAAACTTGTGAGTACCAGCCTAATGTTGTCTAGTACATGACAAAGGGAAACAGGAAGATAAAAGCAAAAAGCTAACAAAATATTTGCCTCAATTTTACATATTAATTGTACTGTCTGAACATTTAGGAAAATTTTCCTTTTTACTGGATTGCCCCTGAAGCTCTTCCATCTATTAGGAAGAAAGTCATCTAAGTTAATTACATGGAATAAAAGATAACTCAGAACAAGTTATCAAAGCTGTTGTTTTAAGTGGCCCAGAGAGAGAAGGGGCCATATCAACTGTAGCACACAAGTTTTCAGCTGTTGCAAACAGAAATGAAATAGGCCTCCAGGCCTGGACTCTTTCCAACTATTACTCTGTCATCTATCATATATCATCACATTTTATCCATCACAGAAATCTGATAAACACATAGCACAAGAATTGGAGTTGAAAAGCAGAAAACATTTAGTGTTAGAGAATAAAACCTAGGAGATTTGGAAAGAGACTGAGATAAAAAGAGAAAGAAATACAGGTTTTTAACCCTACAATTCTACTACTAGAACCTACAGACTTTTGTTTATCCAGAACAGTTGATACTATTCATTTCCATTTCCCCTTGTTCGCTTTCTGCTTTTGAAAAGAAAATTTTCTGCATTCCAAATAGATTTGTTATCATTTGTTGAGTACCACGTGCAGCAGTGTTTCAGAACAGTGCTCATTCATACCTATATAGGAGCCTAATACTATTGGCATCAAGAGTCATTTTTGCTTATTATATTAAAGTGAATTTATATAATTATGTAGAACTATAATTCTTCTTAAACATATTTCAATATATATAGTTGACACTTGTCATATTTGATACAAATAAAGTAAAATAGAATGGTCTATTGAATATTTGCCTGAGCCCATATCTAAGAATCAGATGAGATGAAAAAGTACAGTAATTGATTGTCACATCTTTCCTAGAATACCTTTACAAATAAATTAATAGAGAATACCAAAATTTCTCTTAAAACTCTGATAACATTTACCCTTTTTTAGAATTTATACTATTCCTGAATGACTTGATGTTCAAATAATAAACATAAACATGTGCAGCATAATTTTGAGATGATCCATTTAAAATTGCCATCTATGGTTCTAAACTGTGTATTCTTTATGTGCTAATCAGTCAGTCCTTGATTAAAGGATATTGTAGTCATAAATAAAGTAATTCAGATCTGATTCCTCCCCCCAAAAAAGACTATAATTACCTATTTTTAATAAAATGACCACACAGTTAACTAAATATAAACATAAGTAAATAAATTAAACAGAACATATAACAATATTTCAAATACATTTAAACTTATTTACTGTAATGATTAATTTTATGTGTCAACTTTACTGGGCCATGGAGTATCTAGAAATTTGGCTAAACATTATTTCTTGGTGTGCCTTGAGGGTGTTTCTAGATGAAATTAGGGAATTGATGAACTGAATGAAGCAGACTGCTCTCCCCAGTGTGACTGGGCATTATCCAATCTGTTGAGGGCATGACTAGAACAAAAAGGTAGAGGGAGGGAGAATTCACTCTGTCTAATTGAACTAGGACATCAGTTTTCTCTTGTACTGGGACTGAGGCTTATGCCATCAGCTCTCTTGCTTCTAAGGCCTTCATGATTGAACTGGAAGGGTACCACTGGCTTTCCTGGGCCTTCAGCTTGTATACAGCAGTTAGTGAAGTGAGACTGCTCAAACCCATAATCAGGTAGGCCAATTTATTATATAAATATGTTGAGAGAGAAAGAGAGAGAGATGTCATGTTGGTTCTGTTTCTCTGGCAGATCCCAATACATCTATTTAAAATATATCATAGAGGCCGGGCGCGGTGGCTCACACCTGTAATCCCAGCACTTTGGGAGGTCCTACGTGGGCAGATCACAAGGTCAGGAGATTGAGACCATCCTGGCCAACATGGTGAAACCCCATCTCTACTAAAATACAAAAAAAAAAAAAAATTAGATGGGTATGGTGGGACACGCCTGTAGTCCCAGCTACTCAGGAGGCTGAGGCAGGGGAATCGCTTGAATCTGGGAGGTGGAGATTGCAGTGAACTGAGATTGTACCACTGCACTCCAGCCTAGTGTCAGAGTGAGACTCTGTCTCAAAAATAAATAAATAAATAAATAAATATATATATATATACACATATATATATATGATGGTACCTGAAAACATAAGCCAAATAAACTACTAAGGAAAGAGGCAATGGAAATGCAGCTGAAATAGAGGATGCCATGAAATAAATTCTGTAATAGAGATACCTACAAAAGGATACAAAGGTTCTTTGTATCTACTGATCTAGTATAAGTTTAATACAAAAATGTGGTTCTGTTTCTCTGGCAGACCCCAATACATCTATTTAAAACATATCATAGAGGCCGGGCGCGGTGGCTCATACATGAGAGAAAAGAGAAGATTCAGTAGAAGAAATATTGTTACACTGGACCAGAAGGAAATACACCAAAATGTGAATAGTGATCATCTCCAGAGAGCATCTAAAGCAGTCCTTTAAAGCATGTCCAATTATATGACTCCTCTGCTCAAATAAAACTCCAGTGGTGTCACGTCTCACTCAGAACTTAGTCCTTTTCAAGATAGTTAAAAATTAGTCAGGAATACTATTCAACATACAATAGGACCACCAAACTTTTCCTACTCCATTGATGCCCCCTTTCTAAGTGCAACCACCCACCTAGAAACCCTGTCATCTGCAGATTTTACACCATATAATTCTACTGCTTGGAAACTGAACTAACTGAACAAGAGCTTGACTCTTGAGCCAAAGAAAACCAATACACCCTGGCCACAAATTCTGATTCAATCACCTAGCCACAAAAGGGCTGGCCTAATCATATACTCCTTGGGAATTCAAACCAAGAAATATAGAAACAATTTGATATTTAGCTCTGGAAGCTGAAATAGAACAGGTATTATGTCAGGGACTGGAGAGTCTACAGTGGGCTATGTGCACATCAAAGTTATAAAGGGATAGAAAAAAGGTATAAGCAGAAGAAGCATTTGGAACATTGCTATGTTTCATTTAAGTGTAACAGGTATGATGGCTTAAATATTCATGCAGCTGAGGATTCCAGCTCCTCCTTGAACTGAGAATCACATGCTAACTCCAGTACCTCTGAGCTCTGCCCAGCCTTACCCTATCTCCTGTTTGAGTCTCCAAGAGATTTTCCCTACTCCTCCCTGTGCAACTTTAATTAAATTCCATTTATGTTCCAACCAAAGAACTAAAAGAAAACATGCACAGCAATTTCAACATGTCATAGAATTCTCCTGCTCCACCTTCGGCAGATAGATAAGTCACTCCAATGTTTCTAAATTGCTCCAAATAACCTTCATGGGTATTTTTTTAGCGAATTCTCCTTTGCAAAATGTCAAACTCTACCTCTCTCTTCTCTCAATCTGACTAAGACTCCCAATCCTTAGTCATTTATTCCTTAAAAATAGTCTTTTCGGGTTTTAAAAGCCAGTTATACAGTTAGTACCTCTTCACTGGATAGGACAGCCATTACCTAGAGATGTTCTTTCAACCATACTTGTAAACCTTGCAGCGCTGGTTACAAAGAAAAGCTGGAATGAGCAGTAAGCAGACTCTACAAAAGGCACTTTCCCTAGGGAATACCAAAGATATGAAAGCTCCCAGCCTCTGTCCTGGAATAGTCTACAATTTAAACTAAAGAATTCCATTTTAAAATGTATTCAGACCAGGCAACAATTCATAGCAGTGAACTAGACAAAAGATATTCAAAGATTTCGTGAAGGCTCTTTATAGTTTGAAACCTAATTGTGAGATTTTGTCTTCCATTTATCTTATCTGACAGGAAATTAAAACTTGAGTGGTCAGATTCTTGATGGGGACTGCCGAAAGAATGCCAGTTGAAGCTTATGATTTGGTTTCCATACAAGGCCCAGTGTGGTTCTAAATAAAGCCTCTCAAAGGCATAGCACCTTTAATTTCACTTAGTATATTTTCGTTCTTCTGTATTAGACTATATATTTAAAGTGGTTCTTGAATGCTTTTCTTCACCTTCCTTTAAGTCACTATTGTAACCAAAAGAATACTGTTTTTTAGCTTTTCAT
>NW_012110119.1:586747-589971 GCF_000951045.1 Mandrillus leucophaeus
CTGGGTTCACGTCATTCTCCTGCCTCAGCCTCCGGAGTAGCTGGGACTACAGGCGCCCGCCACTACGCCAGGCTAATTTTGTTTTTGTATTTTTAGTAGAGACGGGGTTTCACCGTGTTAGCCAGGATGGTCTGGATCTCCTGACCTTGTGATCCGCCCACCTCGGCCTCCCAAAGTGCTGGGATTACAGGCGTGAGCCACCGCGCCTGGCCAAGAGGATAACTTAAAATAATACATAAATAGCCACTTAAATACAGGAAGATAAATTCTTACAGGAACAGAAACCACATGTAGATAGTATCAAATGAGGAAGGAAGCATTGACCCAGGATGAATATGGAAGCCCAAGGAAGAGCTTTCACCAAAAATAATTAAGGCAATGCAAAACACAGAAGTAATAGAGCCCTTCAGAGAATAATGGGATCAGAGAACAACAGAGGGATTACTATACTCTGTCAGGACCAAGCAGCTCTGTGGACTAAACCACCTACTCTACCCAACAGCCACACTATTCCTCCTGTTACTCACCCTCTTCCCCTACATCCTATCCAACTATAGCCTAGTTAGGAGATGTGCTTTGAACAGAGAGAGATAAAATGGAGCTAAGAGTAGCTGGCAACACCAGAGAAGAATCAGAATGCATTGTACTTGCTTCCACACACTCACTGACCAAACCAATCTGCTGTCAGACATTTTTCCTCTCTATAAAGTGAACTGAAAAAACAGCCATAAGTCTTTCAGGGAATCTCCCGTGCCCAGAATTCAAAAATAAGCTGCAATTTTAAAAATGAAATGATCTGATAATCATCGAATGCTAACACCATTCAGGATAATAGATGAAAGAGTTTACGGCCAGGCGCGGTGGCTCATGACTGTAATCCCAGCACTTTGGGAGGCCGAGGCGGGCTGATCACGAGGTCAGGAATTCGAGACCAGCCTGAGCAACATGGAGTAACACCGTCTCTATTAAAAACACAAAATTAGCCAAGTGTGGTGGTGCATTCCTGTAGTCCCAGCTACTCAGGAGGCTGAGGCAGGAGAATTGCTGGAACCCAGGAGGTGGAGGTTGCGGTGAGCCGAGATCACGCCATTGCACTGCAGCCTGGGCAACAAGAATGAAACTCAGTCTCAAAAAAAAAAAAAAAAAAAAAAGGAAAAGAAAAGAAAGAGTTTATACCAGAGGAAATAGAGCTGATAAAACAGGACTATAAAATAATTAGTATAATTAATATCTTCAAAGAAATATGTAAACTATTGCTTACATAAAGCAAGAAAAAGAAGTGATAAATAATGATCAATTAGAAAACGTGGAAATGTTGACTTATAGAAGCTTTCTGAAGCATAATTTAACAATATTTATCAAATCAGTAGAAGTGTGCATAATTTTTGAGACAGTAATTACACTTCTAGATATATTTCCTAAAGGAATAACTAATGGCATGTACAAAGAGTAGCCACACTGAAATTTATGGAAGCATTTTTATTGTGGTAAGAAGTGTGAAGAATCCTACCTGTCAAAAAATAGGGGACTGTTTAATTATATACATATATTAAGGCTAAACAGCCAGTAGAAATAATGATGTAGGAAAATACTCTACCATGGAGAAATGTTTACAATAAAATGTAAAAGATACATTACAAAGCATGTATGAATAATACATCAATATGTATGTATTAACATGTCTGAATATTCCATTTTTTTAAAAAAAAAACCTCCATGCGCATGTATATACATGCACTCACACTCACATGCACATTTTTAAAATGGAAATATAGTAAAGAAATAAGTCAATATGTTGTTCATACCTCCTTGGTCGGACCATGGGTAGTTTGGCTTTTATTGTTTGCTTACCTATATTTTCCAAATAATCTACAGTGAAAAGACGTTTTTAAAAGTTTTTCCAGGAATCATTAAATTTACATCACCCTGATTCTGATGACCAATCTGTAAATTTTTCAAAGACACATTTGGGAATGGGAATACTAGGAGATAGACTCCTCCTATACTTGCTCAAAAGACTAAAATACAGCTTCCCAACGTGGATACAATTTTCCCAGGGCTAAAAATATTTCAAGAGTTTCAAGAAAGCTGTATCAACATCTGTGCTGATTCTAAGATTTTCTCAGAAGTTTGAAAACTCTCCCACATATCTGGCCCATGAGGTAAAAAAGTAAGAAATATGTTTTCAAGTTCAGTGCTGGTTCAGCTTATGCATTTTAATCAGGGAGCGGGAGGAGGTGATATCATCCCCAAGGATGTAAAAATTGGTTTATGGGGGAGGTGAAAAAATCTTAGATATTGTAATTGTTTATGACCCTCCAAAGCTCAACTCTGACAATATAAATGTATATATGGAATAACTCTAATATTAAAATTTCATGGGGGGCTAAGAGGAGGTTATCAGAGGAATAAAGTCTAAAAAGTGTCCAGGGTGAAGGGAAACAATAATGTAAAAATGGTTGAGAAACATGGTTCAGCTATAGGAACATAAAACCCAAATTCTTTTTTTCATACATTCTGTTTTTGTTACATTCCTTAGAGTCTCAGAATTGACTACTTTAAGAAAATTATATACACACATATACATGTACTCATGTTCCTTTGTGTCAGGAAACTCTTCAGTAATTTGCTTCTATATTGAAATTTCTATACCAAAAAGGATAATATTTTCTAAATTTAACTTTTATTTTAGGTTCAAGGGTATATGTGCAGGTTTGTTATATAGGCAAATTGAATTTCATGGAGGTTGGTATACAGATTATTTCATCACCCAGGTAATAATCATAGTACTTGATAGAGAGTTTTTTAATCCTCTCCCTCCTCCCACTTTCTACCCTTGAATAGGCCCCTGTGTCTGTTGTTCCCTACTTTGTGTCCATGTGTATTCAATGTTTAGCTCCTACTTATAAGTAAGAACATGCAGTATTTAGTTTTCTGTTCCTGAGTTAGTTTTCTTAGGATTACGGCCTCCAGCTCTAAAAAGGACAATGTTTTATAAAATCCGGGACCTTTTTCCAAGCATTCTGTTGCTTCCTATTTTGAAATATAAGTGTCTGAATTGTTGATGAAGTGTGAACTGATAGCTATTAACGTTAGTCCCAAGATTTTAAACTCACAGTTTGTTTTTTGTATTTGACTCTGGAATTGCTCACATTATTATGACTCCTATCATAAAGCACAGGATAGGGCTCAAAAGTACGTAATGATTCTTTATTACTTGAGTT
>NW_012110119.1:590021-657583 GCF_000951045.1 Mandrillus leucophaeus
GCTTCTATATTGAAATTTCTATACCAAAAAGGATAATATTTTCTAAATTTAACTTTTATTTTAGGTTCAAGGGTATATGTGCAGGTTTGTTATATAGGCAAATTGAATTTCATGGAGGTTGGTATACAGATTATTTCATCACCCAGGTAATAATCATAGTACTTGATAGAGAGTTTTTTAATCCTCTCCCTCCTCCCACTTTCTACCCTCGAATAGGCCCCTGTGTCTGTTGTTCCCTACTTTGTGTCCATGTGTATTCAATGTTTAGCTCCTACTTATAAGTAAGAACATGCAGTATTTAGTTTTCTGTTCCTGAGTTAGTTTTCTTAGGATTACGGCCTCCAGCTCTAAAAAGGACAATGTTTTATAAAGTCCGGGACCTTTTTCCAAGCATTCTGTTGCTTCCTATTTTGAAATATAAGTGTCTGAATTATTGATGAAGTGTGAACTGATAGCTATTAACGTTAGTCCCAAGATTTTAAACTCACAGTTTGTTTTTTGTATTTGACTCTGGAATTGCTCACATTATTATGATTCCTATTATAAAGCACAGGATAGGGCTCAAAAGTACGTAATGATTCTTTATTACTTGAGTTCATTATGATATTAAGAGCAACATTTTTTGAGCAATGTTTCTTAAATTCTGCTGTTTTATATGACTTATTTAGTATTCATTATTCTTTCTATATTTTTATGGTCTGGCTTGCTATATTAATTGCAAAAAAAGAGAAAGAAACACGCACACACACAAAAACAAAAAAAAACAGACAACACATAGAGTGTCATTTATCTCATGTAACAAGTGTCACAAGTTGAGCAGGCCAGGAGTAGTAAGGCTGTGCAATGCTGCTGCCAGAGGTCCATCCTGCTTAGCAGGTAGATTGTTGTCTTCATGCCTGCACTTTACAGTCTCAAATGGCTGCTAATTCTCAATCAAATTCAGGCAACACAAATGAGGAAAGACCAAGTGGCAAGAGATAAAGTCTGTCCAATTTATAGGAAAAACAAAAACTCTCCTGGAAACCCCACCCAAAAGATTTCCATTTATTTTTCCCTAGCCAGAACTGTGACACATGACCACTCCCACTGGAAGTAGTTCAGGAGAGGAGGGCTCGAGATGGGGGTGTCAGCAGCTACCCAACCGCACCTGCCACATTTGTTCTTGTATATCAATCACATATCTCTGGTCATGTTTTGGCCCCTCAGCCTTTTCCAAAACCCCTAATTAGAGTACCAGAGCCTTCATTTATACTCTGAATCATTCTTGCAATGTCATAAGCACTGAGGACACAGCAGTGTCCCAAACAGACAAAATCTCCCCTCCTGGGCTTACAATGCCCTAAGCGTTTTCTTCATGACACTACCTTAAATTTGTTTACCTGTGTATTATCAGTCTTCCCTACTAGATTATAAGCTCCAAAAGGGCACGGAATTTGTATTATTCACCTCTGTATCCAGATGCCTACAAAAGTTCCTGGCATACAAAAGACACTCCAGAAAATGTATATCGAATAAATATATTAATAAATAAGGAAATTGAGACTTGGGGAATTTAAGGATCTCTACAGAAAGTCATAGTTAATAAAGCAGTGAAGCTAATATTTTAAGAATTTCTATCACCAAAAAAGGAATACTGTCTCTTAAAATTCTCTACCATATCCTCCCTGTCTCAGTCAGTGGTTCTAAGGCTACTATCACTGGTGTGCTGACTGGTACCAACACAGAAGAGCCAGTTCTGAGCATCAATGTCCAACATGGCTTTTAGTCACATTATATTGGTAGCTTGAAATAGGCCATGGTGGGAGTATTTACATTATGGGAATTAGCAGATGCTACAAATGAGGGTTCCATTCTGCCGCCCCAGGGGGCTGATTGTGTTAAACATTTACTAGCAAAATACTGGATGTTTCACATCTCACTTCCTTGTATATATTAATGCTGAAAGCATTCCCTGTGCTTTCCAGTGTCTCCCCTTGATATGGTATGGCTGTGTCCCCATTCAAACCCAATCTTGAATTGTAGCTCCCACAATTTCCATGTGTTGTTGGAGGGAGCCAGTGGAAGGTTATTGAATCATAGGGGCGGGTCTTTCCCAGGCTGTTCTCATGACAGTGAATAAGTCTCACAAGATCTGATGGTTTTATAAAAAGAAGTTCCCCTGCACAAGTTCTCCCTTCCCTACAGCCATGTAAAATATGACTTGTCCCTCCTTGCCTTCTGCCATGATTGTGAGGCCTCCCCAACTATATGGAACTGTGAATCAATTAAGCCTCTTTCCTTTATAATCACCCAGTCTCAGAGTGAGAGCAGACTACTACAGCCCTCCCTAGAAGCAGTCCTTATTTTGCTGCTCCCGTAGTACTCACTGAGTTTTCAGCATGGTGCCCTCCTGTTACTTGCTTTCTTTACCCTCCAAATCTCTAAATCTTTGAACAAGTATCACAGCCCAACAGGGGGTGGGGCAAAAACTGTAACTAAAAACTGTGACTATCCAGCAAGCAAAGTGGGCAAAGGCACCGGAGTGTAGGTGTGGAAAAGAACAACAGAATCGATAACCAGCTCTGTGTCTGAAAACGACCAGGGGCAGAACCTTTGTTGAATAACAGCGTTTGGCTGGCAGTCTTGAGCTTCCTCTGTGGAGGCATAAATCTTGTTCTTTTTATATGAGGATAGGTAGTACTAAACTGACTCTACTTGCCATTCCCCAGGGCACTTTCAGTGGAACTTGCACTCTAAAATAGTGAATAATTGACAAACAAATATATATGTATCCCATAAAACAATTTCATAAAGTGTCCTCTTCCACGCTAATATTTAACACAAGCTATATGTTTACTTTATTTTGTTTTCTTCTTGCTTTACAGAGCATATCTTTGATCAAGGAATATAAGTTATAATTCCTCTTCCTGCCATAAAGTTTTTCAAAATTGCTAATATTAGGATTTTCAGGTATTCATAGGTTTTTTTTTTTTCGGTTTATTATACAACCTCCTCCTCCCATCTGTTCTCTCATTGTCCAGGTTAGATTGTCCCAGAGGACTCCCATATATGTAGGGTAGCCCAAGGGGAAAAGAGTGGTGAGAAAGCAATAATACCACCTTGTAGCAGAATTTGTCTAAGGTCCTGACATTATGGTGGCAGTCCTACACCACTGTAATAGTGTGTATGAGGTGGAGGAACATGTTGGTGCTTTGATGGTGACAAGGGAAGACAGGAATGAGAACTAATGTAATATACAAAGTATTTGCTATGTTTCTGGTGATGTATATTTCTTAGCTCAGTCAATCCTCATGGTAGACAGTATCATTTGTATTATTATCCCAGTTTTTAGATAAAGGAATTAAAGTTCAAGGTCAATTAAAATTTTCCCAAAGTCACACAGCTAGAAAGTTGCAAAACTGGAATTCATATGCAGCACATGAAACTTCATGTGTTTTCTACTACACAATGCTGCCCCAACCAAGTCAGCACTCTGGCTGCCCTTCACTCTATTATGACCTAAAAAAGAGGTTACTACCAAAATCTTGCTCACTAGATTTCCCTGGGAAAGCTAATTTGTAAAGAAATCTACCAAGAAAAACATGCCTTCTTCTATAGCCAACTCAGGGATCTCTTGCAATGGCTGTTATCTGCAAGAATCATAAAACGTCAACCATAAGTGTCAGAGTCAGAATTAAAACGCAAGTTTGTCTGATTCCAGACTCTGTCTGATGTTTTCACCCATCATATTTCTTCCATTAGTGAAAAAAATTAAAATATATCTATTACACAAAAATAGAAAACCCATTAACTACATGTCTTTATTAGAGTTGTGCATGTGACTTTAAGCAGCTATAATTCTCATGACAGAGATGCACATAGAAAAAATCTCAGGTCCAAATATGCACCAAACCACCTGAGAAATCTTGCCACCAGATGATTTTAATATATTAGCACTAACTCCTTTCTTACAAGTAAAAGAAAGGGAAAGTAAGCAAAACTTTTGCATTCTGAAACAAGCAACTACAATAACAGAAACCTCATGGTGTCCCCACAGTGACACAATCAGCTTTTCTCAGGGTCACCTGGTGTGTCCCCCTTTGTGATTCAGTTGCATGACATCCCGTGCACAGCTAAGTTGCCTAAGTCTTTTACTAATCCAGTGCCTTCTGTTTGGAATTATTTCCTTGACTTACAGCTCTGCTTTTCTTTAATGTGTCCTCCTGTAAAACCACACCTGAAATTTCTTTGACATTCCCATTTTATCCTAGACTACAGGAATGCCAGCAAAGACTCTAAGATACTGTGCCAGAGAATATCCTTTCTTCCTCTCAAAAATTAGGCAAAATTTTCCTTTTGTGGGGGAACTACAGATACTGCCAATTGTTCCTCCTAATTACCAGGCACAAAATGTCTATTCACCAACTTCCCATTTCAAATGAACCTTCGTAGGAGTCTTGACTTCTAGCTTCTAAAGTGAGCCTATAGGAGTTAGGGAGGTATGTAGCAGCAGGAAAGGAATTCACAGATCAGTCCTTTCTCTGGCTAGTTCAACTCAGCCAATCTTCCTCAACAATTAAAAGAACATGCAACATTCACAAACAGTCAAGAACAATACATGATAATCAGGCATAATATATTTATATAAATCATTACTAGTAATTAAGAGCATTTTTGGTTTTGAAGCAATCTAGGTTTGAATTTCAGCTCTGAAATTGAGAAAAGTACCTTAATCTTTTCTGAAAGCCTCAGTTTTATCATCTGTAAAATGGAAACGGTAATGGTTCCTAGCTCATGACACTATAATGAAAATTAAATAAAAGGATACTTTTTAAAGTGTTTAGCACAAAACCAGCATAGTTTTCAAAAAAGTATTATTAATCATCGTTTGTTTTTATATAGCAACTTTACATATCCTTTCTTGGCATATTACTGTTTCCAGCAAGCATCTGTGACCTAGATAGATGAAACCATAGCTAACCATTCTGAGTATATCTCAGACTGAAGAGTAGCCTTCTACGATGGACTTTGGCCATCTTTGAAGGTTCTGACCTTAATCATCAGACTTCTAGACTATGGAATTTCCTTGCCAGCTTTTCCCAAAGGAAAGCGGCCGTGGCTCTAACAAAAGAATGAGCTATTTTCTGAGCCTAGTACCCTGACACCTTTGGGTACTTGTCTTCTTGACACAGAAGTTAGTTTTTACCCTCATTATGTTCTAGAACCTTCCATATTTACTGCCTCTAATCACTGTACCTATCTCACAATACCTTCTCCACAATCCCAATTTACAATGTGATTTTCTACATATGGGCACTTGGAGAAAAAAGCAAGAGAAAGCTAACATCTATAAAGTTGTAGGCAGTTTTCTATAAGTTTATTTGATCCCACTTCATACAAATCTTAAGAATAATGAAAAAATTGATTGCCTTGCTTCATACTCTCACTGCTGACAACAAATCAAATATTCTGAAATTCCCTGAAATTTTTTACAGGGAGTTTTGGAAGTCTCTTGAGATACCTTCTCAGTCAAGAGCTAGATTTTTACTTTTGATTTGGCTTGTACTTTAATATATATTATATTATCCTCTAAGAACTCTGTGATTTATAATAGAAGATATGAAAAATGTGGCCAATAAAATTAGAGCTCAAAATATAGAAAAAATATTGATTTTAAAACTATAATCTTTTAATTTTTTTCTAAACTTGGCAGCCATAGCAGTAAGAATTTTTAGGGGTTTATATAATTTTAACTACCTGATAAAATTTAAAAGGAAATATAACTATAATAGAAATGTAATGCAGCTATTAAAGAGATTTACCTTAAAGTGGTCTTAGAAGAAAGAATACAAAGTCTTCTGAAAAATAAGTGGAACAGGAAAGCAATATACAAGCAAGCAAATAAAGTGGAAGCTGAGAGAAGTAGGATCAAGATGGAGACAAGTTCTGACATCAAGCTCAGAGAAGATTTTTGAGACCCTCCCAAAGTTTGTGACTTGTGAACATTAGATGAAGTGTAGGGAAATCAGACAATGGCTATGATAAGGCCATTCAGTCATTCATTCATTCAACAAATGTGTATTGTCGCTTATTATGTATGCTTATTATTTGCCAAGGACTGCTCTTGGCAATAAAATATAGCAATGAATAACAGGCAAAGATGCTGTTCTCATGAAAACCTGCATTCTATTGATGCTAAAAACATAGAGGGTGGGTACATAGAAACAATAAGCAAGTAAACAAATATTAACATATTTATTACAGTGGTAAGTGCCATAAAGAAAAAGTTAAAATTTGATGTCATAGAGTAGAGGCTATTTTGACTGAGTGGTGAGGAAAAGCTTTCCTGAGGAGTTGATATCTGAGCTGAGATCTATATAATACAAAAGAGACAACCATGGGAATATAAGATAGAAATAACCACACTTAACATGATCTGGAAAATAAAAGCCAAGTTTAAGATTTTCAGGAGATGAAAAGTGTAAAAAGTAACATAGCAGATTTGAAGAAGAACCAATAAGAAATTGTAACAATAAATAAAACTGAAATACATAATCTAATGGGTAGGTTTGACATGTAGACAAAGCCAAATAAAAAATTATCAAATTTGTAAGATATATCAGGAGAACATATCTAGAATAAAACACAGGGAGACAAAAGAATGGAAAACAGAGGTATAGGGAGATAAGATGCAAAAAGATAAGTAAGTACTCGCCATCAATAACAATATTGAATATAAACAGTTTAAATTTTCCCAGTTAAAAGATTTAAACAGGCTGTATGGATAAAAACATAAGACCCAACTATATTTTGCCTACAAAAGCTCACTCACCCGCAACAACACACATAGACTGAAAGTGAAGGGATGAGAAAAGATATTCCATACAAATGGAAAACAAAAGTGAGCAGGAGTAACTATACTTATATTAGATCAAATAGACTTCAAGTCAAAAAATATGAAAAGGAACAAAGAATTATACAATCATTATTGTATAATGATAAAGGGATAAATTCAGTAAGACGATATAACATATGTAAATGTATACGCACCCAACACTGAACAGCCAGATATATAAAGCAAGCATCAGTAGAACTAAAGGGAGAGATAGACCCTAGTACAATAATAGTTGGGGACTCAACACTCCACTCTCAGCATTGGACAGAGTATCCAGACAGAAAATCAATGAAGAGACATCAGACTTAAAGTACTCAAATGGACCTAACAGACATTTATAAAACATGTCAACCAACAGCTGAAGAATATACATTCTTCTCCCCAGCACACGGAACATTCTCCAGGATAAACCATATGTTAGGACATAAAACAAGCCTCAACAAATTTTTAAAAATTAAAATCATAAGTATCTTTCAGATCACAATGGAATAAAACTGAATTAATAACAAGAGGAACTGTGGAAACTGTACAAACACATGGAAGTGAAACAATGTGCTCCTGAGTCACCAATGGTGAATAAAGAAATTAAGAAGAAAATTTTAAAATTTCTTGAAACAAATGAAAACAGAAACACTGCATACCAAAACCTATTAAATATAGTAAAAGCATTACTAAGAGAGAAGTTTATAGCAATGAATACCTTTCTAATAAAAATTAGAAAGATTTTAAATAAACAATCTGACAATGCACCTCAAGGATCTAGAAAAGCAAGTAACAAATTAAACGCAAAATTAGTAGAAAGAAAGAAAGAAAATTAGAGCAAAAATAAACAAAATAGAGAATAAAAAGCAAATTTACAAAGTTGTTTGAAAAGATAAACAAAATCAACATGGCATTAGACTAAAACGAGACAGAAGATTCAAATGCATAAAATTAGAAATGAAAAAGGAGACACATTAATATCACAGAATGCAAAGGATCATTAGAGATTATTATGAACAACTATACACCAAAAAATAGGAAAACCTAGAGAAAACAGATAAATTTCTGCACACATATAATCTAACAAGGTTGAACCAGGAAGAAATAGAAAACCTAAACAGATCAATAATTAGTAATGAGATAGAATCAGTAATAAGTCTCCAAAAATAAACAAACAAAAAAGTCCAGGACTGCATAACCTCACTGCTAAATTCTATCAAACTTTTAAGAAACTAACACCCACTTTTCTCAAACCATTCCAAAAAAAATAAATTGAAGGAGGAAATTCTTCCTAACTCATTCTTCAAGGCCAGCATTTCCCTTATACCAAAACTACACAAGGACACAAAAACAACAAGAAAAACTACAGATGAATATCCTTGATGAACATAGATGCAAAAACCTTAACAAAATACTAGCAAATGGAATCCAACAGTACATCAAAATGATTATACACCATGATCAAGTGGATTTAGGCCATGGATTCAAGGATGGTTCAATATATGCTAATAAGTAAATATATGATACATCATATCAACAGAATGAAGGGTAGAAATCATATGATCATCTCAATAGAGGCAGAAAACAGATTTGATAAAAATTCTACACCTTGTCATGATAAAAACTCTCAACAAATTAGGTATTAAAGGAATATCCCTAAACATAGTAAAGGCCATATATGATAAACCAACAGTAAAATCATAGTAAGTAAGGAAAACTTTTCAGCAGGGAAAAGAATGCTTTTCCTCTGACATCTGGAGCAAGACAAGGGTGTCTATTTTTTACCACTTTTATTTAACATACTATAATACTTGTATTACTCCATTCTCACACTGCTGTAAAGAACTGCCTGAGACTGAAGACAAGAGGTTTAATTGACTCATGGTTCCACAGACTGTACATGAGGCATGTCTGGAGAGGCCTCAGTAAACTTACAGTTATGGAAGAAGATGACGGGGAAGCAAGGCACATCTTCATATGGTCAGCAGAAGAGAAAGCGAAGGGGGAAGTGCTGTGCATTTTTAAACAACCAGATCTCATGATAACTCACTCACTATCACAAGAACAGTATGGGGTAAATCTGCACCCATAATCCAATCACCTCCTACCAGGTCCCTCCCCCAACATTGCAGATTACAATTCAACATGAGATTTGGGTGGGGACACAGAACCAAACCATGTCAGTACTGGAGTTCCTAAGAGAGTAATTAGGCAAGACAAAGAAATAGTAAGCAATGAAATTAAGAAACAGGAAGTCAAATTGTCCCTATTTGCAGATGACATGATCTTATACATTAAAAAAAAAACAAAAAATCCAACAAAAAAAACCTGTTTGAACTAATTAACAAATTCAATAAAGTTGCAGGATACAAAATCAACCAAACAAAAATTAGTAGTAATTCTATACACTAGTAATAAATAATTCATCAAGAACAAATTCATCCCATTTACAGTAGCTACAAAACATTTCTAAAGCTAAAAATAAATTTACCCCAAAAGGTGAAAGATTTCCACAATGAAACCTACAAAATACTGCTAAAAGAAATTAAAGAGGACACATACAAAAATGGAAAGACATCTCATTTTCATGGATTGGAAGAATTCATATTGTTAAAGTGATCATATTACACAAAGCAATCTACAGATTCGAAGCAATCCCTATCAAAATGCCAATGATATTCTTCACAGAAACAGAGAAAGTAATTCTAAAATTCATATGGAACCACAGAAGATCCCCAAGAACCAAAGCAATTCTAAGCAAAAAGAACAAACCTAGAGTCATTGAACTACCTGACTTCAAAATATACCACAAAGCTATAGTAACCAAAACAGCATAGAACTGGTTTAAAAAAGACACTTAGACCAATGGAACAGAATAGAGAACCCAGAAATAAATCCATATATTTACAGTCAACTGATTTTTGACAAAGGTGCCAGGAACATACACTAAAAGGAGAGCCTCTTCAATAAACGGTGCTGGAAAAATTGAATATCCATAAACAGAAGATTGAAACTAGACTCATATCTCCCATCATAAACAAAAATCAACTCAAGATGAATTAAAGACTTAAATGTAAGACCTGAAACTATAAAACTACTACAAGAAAACATAAGGGAAACACTTCAGGAATTGGTGTGGGCAAAGATTTTATGCCCACACCAAAATCAAAATAGAAAGAATAATTTTTTTAAAAAGATAATTAAAAAAATACTCAAAACCACGGACAACAAAAGCAAAAATAGACAAGATTATATCAAACTTAAAAGTTTCTGTATATTAAAGGAAACAATCAACTGAGTGAAGAGATTACTTATAGAAAGATAGAAAATATTTCTAAACCATTCATCCTACAAGTGATTAATATAGAGAATAAACAAGAACCCAACTCAAGAGCAAAAGGAAACTCCAAATAATTTGATTTAAAAATTGGGAAAGGATCTGAATAGACATTTCTCAAATGAAGACACACAAATTGCCAACAAGTCCAACATCACTAATCATCCAGGAAAATGCAAATCTAAACCACAGTAAGACATATCTCATCCCAGTTGGAATGGCTCTTGTCCAAAAGTTTGAATTTGTTGTAACAAATACAAACAAATAAAAATAAATAAATGCTGGTGAGGACACAAAGAAAAGAAAACTCATACACTGTAGATGGGAACATAAATTAGTACATCTATTATGAAAAACAGTACGAAGTTTCCTCAAAAATCTATGAATAGAACTACAATATGATCTAGCAGTACCATTGAGTATTTCCAAAGGAAAAGAAATCAGTATACCAAAGAAACATCCGCACCCCCATGTTTACAGCAGTACAATATGTAGTCAACCTAAGTATCCAGCAACAGATTAAGGAATAAGGAAAATGTTGCATATATATATATATATATACACACACACACACACACACACACACACAAAGAATATTATTCAGTCATAAAAAGAATGAAATCCTGTTGTTCGAGGCAATATGGATGAACCTGGAGGACATTATGTTAACTAAAATAAGTCAGGCACAGAAAGATAAATGCCATGTTATCACTCATGTGTGAGATAAAAATGTTGAGTTCATAGAAGTAGAGCATAGAATAGTGGTTATTAGAGGCTGGGAAGAGTAGGGAAGAGGTGAGGAAAACGTTAGTTAACAAATACAAAATTACAGCTAGAGAGGAGAAAGAAGTTCTAGTGTTCTAGTGTTCTATAGCACCGTAGGGTGACTATAGTTAATAATTTATGTAATGTTTTCAAATAGCTGAATTTCAAATAGGTTGTTGAATGTTTCCAACACAAAGAACTGATGAATATTTGAGGTAATGGATATGCTAACTACTCTGATTCAATCATTACTCATTGTATATATGTATAAAAATCTCACACTCTACCCCATAAATATGTACAATTATTATGTGTTGCTTAAAAATTTTTTTTAAAGATGGAGGTATGTAATGGAAAGTTTTGAATTGTCTAAGAGGACAGAAAAAGTACCAAATAAATACTTTTCATAAAGCATGCAATAATGTTTTTTAATTTTTAGGGTAGTCAGTTAAAAGAATAGAAAAATGGTTCTCCTTGAAGAGGTCCTTCACCTCCTTTGTTAGCTATATTCCTACATACTTTAATCTCTTTGTAGTAATTGTGAATGGAAGTTCATTCATGATTCGGCTCTCTGCTTGTCTACTGTTGGTATATAGGAATGCTTGTAATTTTTTTGCACATTGATTTTCTATCCTGAGACTTTGCTGAAGTTGCTTATCAGTTTAAGGATCTCTTGGGTTGAGACAATGGGGTTTTCTGGATATAGGATCGTGTCGTCTGCAAACAGAGACAATTTGATTTCCTTTCTTCATATTTGAAAACCCTTTATTTCTTTCTCTTACCTGATTGCCCTAGCCAGAACTTCCAATACTACATTGAATAGGAGTGGTGAGAGAAGGCATGATTGTCTTGTGCCAGTTTCCAAAGGAAATGCTTCCAGCTTTTCCCCATTCCATGTGATATTGGCTGTGGGTTTGTCATAAATAGTTCTTATTATTTTGAGATATGTTCCATCAATACCTAGTTTATTGAGAGTTCTTAACATGAAGGGATGTTTAATTTTATCGAAGACTTGGTCTGAATCTATTGAGATAATCATGGGGTTTTTGTCATTGGTTCTATTTATGTGATGAATTATATTTATTGATTTGTATATGTTGAACCAGCCTTGCATCCCAGGGATGAAGACAACTTGATCATGGTGGATAAGCATTGTGATGTGCTGTTGAATTCAGTTTGCCAGTATTTTATTGGGGATTTTTGCATCAATACTCATCAGAGATACTGGCCTGAAGTTTCCTTTTTTTGTTGTGTCTGCCAGGTTTTGGTATCAGAATGATGCTGGCCTCATAAAACGAGTTAGGGAGGAGTCTCTCCTTTTGAATTATTTGGAATAGTTTCAGAAGGAATGGTACCAACTCCTCTTTGTACTTCTGGTAGAATTCAGCTGTGAATCCATCTGGTCCTGGGCTTTTTTGGTTGGTAGGCTATTAATTACTGCCTCAATTTCAGAACTTGTTATTGGTCTATTCAAGGATTTGACTTCTTCCTGGTTTAGTCTTGGGAGGGTGTGTCTAGGAATTTATCTATTTCTTCTAGATTTTCTAGTTTATTTGCAAAGAGGTATTTACAGTATTCTCTGATGGTTGTTTCTTTGGGGTTAGTGATGATATCCCCTTTGTAGTTTTTCATTGTGCCTATTTGATTCTTCTCCCTTTTCTTCTTTATTAGTGTAGCTAGCAGTCTATTTCATTAATTTTTTTTAAAAAATCAGCTCCTAGATTTATAGATTTTTTTAAAGGATTTTTCATGTCCCTATCTCCTTCAGTTCTGCTCTGATCTTAGTTATTTCCTGTCTTCTCCTAGCTTTTGCGTTTGTTTGCTCTTGCTTCTCTAATTCTTTTGGTTGTGATGTTAGGGTGTCAATTTGAGATCTTTCTAGCTTTCTGATGTGGGCACTTAGTACTATAATTTCCCTCTTATGACTGCTTTAGCTGCATCCCAGAAATTCTGGTACATTGTCTCTTTGTTCTCATTGTTTTCAAAGAACATTTTGATTTCTGTCTTAATTTCATTATTTACTCAGGAGTCATTCAGGAGCAGGTTGTTCAATTTCCATGTAGTTGTGTGGTTTTGATTAAGTTTCTTAATCTTGAGTTGTAATTTGATTGCACAGGGGTCTGAGAGACTGTTTGTTATGATTTCAGTTATTTTGCAATTTGCTGAGGAGTGCTTTCCTTCCAATTATTTGATCAATTTTAGAGTAAGTACCATGTGAAACTGAGAAGATTGTATATTCTGTTGTTTGCGGGTGGAGAGTTTTGTAGATATCAGGTCCACTTGATCCAGAGTTGAGTTCAAGTCCTGAATATCCTTGTTAATTTTCTGTCTCAATGATTGGTCTAATATTGACAGTGGGGCGTTAAAGTCTCCTACCATTATTGTGTGGGAGTCTAAGTCTCTTTGTAGTTCTCTAAGAACTAGCTTTACAAATCTGGGTCCTCCTGTATTGGGTGCATATATACTTAGGAGAGTTACTCTTGTTGATCCCTTTACCATTATATACTGCCCTTATTTGTCTTTTTTGATTTTTGTTGGTTTAAAGTCTGTTTTGTTAGAAACTAGAATTGCAACCTCTGCTTTTATCTGCTTGCCATTTGCTTGGTAAATTTTCTTCCATCCCTTTATTTTGAGCTTATGTATGTTTTTGCACATGAGATAGGTCTCTTGAATACAGCACACTGATGGGTCTTGACTCTTTATCCAATTTGTCAGTCTGTGTCTTTTAATTGGGGCATTTAGTCCATTTACATTTAAGGTTAATACTGTAATGTGGGAATTTCATGATGTCATCATGATGCTAGCTGGTTATTTGGCACACTCACAAGTCACTGCTCAAGGAAATAAGAGAGAAAACAAACAAATGGAAAAACACTACGTCCTTGTGGATAGGAAGAATCAATATCGTGAAAATGGCCATACTGCCCAAAGCAATTCATAAATTCAATGCTACACCCATCAAACTACCATTGACATGCTTCACAGAATTAGAAAAAACTACTTTAAAATTCGTATGCAAACAAAAAAGAACTCTAATAGCCAAGATAATCCTAGGCAAAAAGAACAAAACTGTAGGCATCGTGCTACCTGACTTCAAACTGTACTACAAGGCTACAGTAACCAAAACAGAATGGTACTGGTAACAAAACAGACACTTAGACCAAGGGAACAGAACAGACATCTCAGAAATAAGACGGTAAATCTACAACCATCTGATCTTCAACAAACCTGACAAAACAAGCAATGGGGAAAGTATTCCCTATTTAATAATGGTTGTAGGAAAATAATGGTGCTAGGAAAACTGGCTAGCCATGTGTGGAAAACTGAAACTGCACCCCTTCCTTACACCTTATACAAAAATTAACTCAAGATGGATTGAAGACTTGAATATAAAACCCAAAAGCATAAAGATCCTAGAAGAAAACCTAGGCAATACTATTCAGAAAATAGGCGTGGGCAAAGATATTATGATGAAATCACCAAAAGCAATGGCAACAAAAGCAAAAATTGACAAATGGGATATAATTAAAGAGTCTGTGCACAGCAAAAGAAACTATCACCAGAGCGAACAGGCAACCTACAGAATAGGAGAAAATTTTTACAAACTACCCATCTGACAAAGGTCTAATATTCAGAATTTACAAGGAACTTAAACAAATTTTCAAGAGAAATAAACATCAAAAAGTGGGCAAAGGACATGAACAGACACTTCTCAAAAGAAGACATTTATGCGGCCAAGAAACATATGAAAAAAAAGCTCGACATCACTGATCATTAGAGAAATGTAAATCAAAACCACAATGAGATACCATCTCACAAAAGTGAGAATGGCGATTATTAAAAAGTCAAGAAACAACAGATCCTGGCAAGGCTGCAGATAAATAAGAACGCTTTTACACCGTTGGTGGGAATGTAAATTAGTTCAACCACTGTGGAAGACAGTGTGGTGATTCCTCAACAATCTAGAACCAGAAATACCATTTGACCCAACAATCCCATTACTGGGTATAATACCCAAAGGGACATAAATCATTCTATTATAAAGATACATGCACACATATGTTTACTGTAGCATTATTTACAATAGCAAAGACTTGGAACCAACCTAAAGGCCCATTAATGATGGACTGGATAAAAAAATGTGGTAGATATACACCATGGAATACTATGCAGCCATAAAAAGGCATAAGATTACGTCCTTTGCAGGGACATGATGAAGCTGGAAGTCATCATACTCAGCAGACTAACCCAGGAACAGTAAACCAAACACCGCATGTTCTTACTCATAAGTGGGAGCTGAAAAATGAGAATACATGGACACAGGGAAGGGAACAATACACACCAAGGCCTGTTGAGGGGGCAAGGTAGGGAGAGCATCAGAACAAATAGCTAATGCATGCAGGTTTTAATACCTAGGTGATGGGTTGATAGGTGCAGCAAACCACCATGGCACAGGTTTACCTATGTAACAAACTTGCACATTCTGCACATGTATCCCGGAACCTAAAATAAAATAAGTTTTAAAATAAGAATAGTAAAATGATATAAAACTTCATAAGATTTTTTTTAAATGTGCCATAAAGAGTATCCAATTATTTCAAAAGAAGGCAAGAAAAAAGATAAAAGGAGTACAGAACAAGTAGAACAAATTAAATATACCCAGCAGGCTGGGAAAATTGGCACATGCCTGTAGTCCCAACTACTCAGGAGGCTGAAGTGGGAAGATAGCTTAAGCTCAGGAGTTCAAGACCAGCCTGGGGAAAATAGCAAGACCTCATCTCAAACAAAGAGAAAGAAAGAATAGTCAGATGGATTTTCTTAAATGAAGTATTATATGGTATTTATAAAATATACATCTAAAATGTAAGGATATAAAAAGGTTGAAAGTAGGCAGTGAAAATAGATACATCATGTAAATGTGAATCAAAATATATAATATATATTATATGTTTATATATAATATAGCTATATTCATACAAGAAAAAAATAAACTTTAAAGCCAAAGCATTATTAGCAATAATTTACAATATATGAGCATGGGGCCCAGGGATCAACATTTTAACAAGCACATTGCTGATTATTATACACTCTAAAATCTATTTGATAAAGATGTATTGTATTAAGATTAAGGCCTGGAGAACATAAAGAAATAGTCAATCCCTTAAATCAACTGTTGGTGGGAATGTAAAATAGTTTCTCAATCTCAACATGGACATTTTGGGCCAGGTAATACTTTGTTATGGGGGACTGTCCTATGCATTACAGAACATTTAGCAGGATCTCTGGCTTCTACTCACTAGATGCCAGCAGTATCACTCCTTAGTTTTCACCACCAAAAATATCTCCAGACATTGCCAAATATCCCTGGGACATGGAGGGAGGGCTAAATCTTCCCTGGTTGAAATCCACTGCCTTAAAACAACTTAATTATTAATTGTCACAAATTAGTTTTGATTTTTCAGAAGAGCAAAGCAATCATGTTTGTTATGTAAAATCCATATCTACCCACCCATCAATCTATCCATCTACCCATCCTTTCTGCAATTATTTATTGGGTGCCTACTCTGTGCTAAGCACTGTTATAAGTTTGGAATACATCAGTGAAAGGGACAAAAGCCCCGACCTCCATAGAGATTACTTGGAGATGGAAGGGAGAGAGAGAGAAATCATCTAAATGAAAATCAATGCTTAAACAGTCTGTACAAGAGCCACGTTTGATTTCAATCAGTCTCTCTTTATAATATGTCTAATTTTTTAAAGTTTACTTTCTGAAAAATACTGACCCTGATTTTGAAATCATTTGAACTCCACTTTTACTGCAAGACTAAAAACACAGAAGTTCCAACTCTCTGACCTTATGAGCCTGTCCTTTCTACCTCTCAACAAGAGAGGTGAGAGGTGAATGTTGCTGAAATTTGAGGATCTGCATTTTGAAGGTAAGCAAGGCATCCCCTTTATCTCCTGAATCACTTTCATTAGGTACTTGGCTAGAAGAATAAAATTTCCAAGGGTAGCTAGCAATAGTGGTTGGTGAAATGATGTTCACCAACCACTATACCATGTGAAACAGGTCCTTTGCAGCACTTATATTTTATAGGCATTCAGGGTCAGCCTATCTTTAATTCCAATAAAATCACATATAGAAGTAGAAAGTCAGAACTCAAATTATGTAATTTAACTAAAAAGAGAAAGATAGTTGTATTCCCTAACTTAATTGGGCCCTCAATTTTTAAAACAAGAATTTGAACAAAATCACCATTGCATCAAGAATAATATTTTATGATTTTTTTCTCTCTGCTTTTCATTTCAAAAAGTCTACCCCCTGAAATTTTAGAATTACAATGGTGAAAGAAGCAATAACGTATAATTCAACACCCTCTTCTTCACCCACCCCCATATAAGGAACAGCAGAAAACATGATCTCATTCTCATAAAAGTAGTGACAGGGAAAGCATTTAGTCAAGTTTTGGAACTCACTAATTCTATATTAGCTAAGCTTACATCACTTACATAAAACCACAGAACCCACAAGGGATTTCCATTAGAAAAGCATTGGCTTGTGTCCCATTTTTTTAAAAGGTCAGTGAATGTTGTTTTGAATGTATGGCTCCTAATAAACTGAGCCACTGAAGGCAGCATTGACAACCAAAGAAAATTATACTATTTTAAAATCAAGGTCAAATTTTAGAGAAGCATTTAATGAGCTTCAAGAATAGGGTATACTTTTCCTTAACATTAAACAGAGAAAATAAACTATTCATATGGGAACAAGAATAAAGTGGATCTCTAATGTTGCTAATCGAAAGAGGCAGAACAACAATGGGAATGAGGCAGCCAACTGGAATTTCTCATGGCAATTTGAGCAAAGTGGAAAGTTCCAAGGAAATCACTATATTGTGGAGATATTCAGGATGTTCTTGACCACAGTTTTATGGACATTTCCCTGTGTATCACTTTTAAACTTCTAGGCTATTTTCTACCATCTTGCAAAAGAGTTTCAAAAGTTTTAATAGGAGTTTTGATACAAGGCAAACATCACAATTTCACTTTCCCAAGGAGTTTCTTTCCCACAATTGTATTGCACTTTCTAGACCACTTAAGGACATTTTTGATCATGGACATGTTTAAATTTGAAATAGACATTCTCCAAATGTTCAATCAATTTCACAGAAATATTTCTGTTAATGCAAAACTAAATGGTCTCCTAGGAATGCTTGTCTGTATGTACACATATTTGTGTTACTGCTCATATATGGAAATCATTCTATTGAAGGCAGATGAGTTCATTTGGAAATGAGAAATCATCCAAAAATAAAATGGCTTTCTTCACTTGACATGGTATTAAGTACAAAAATATTTATATACTAACAAAAGATACTGGTAGTATTTGAATTAGACAAGTGTCAGACAGAGAGTGACAGTACACTAGGATATGTACCATGCTAGATATCAGGCAAGTGTCTGGAACCAAGGACACCATAGCAAGATATGCTTAGACTGGTGTGGATCAAAATCATTAATCATTGGCTATAAAAAGAGAAATCCTTTTAAATTAAAAATATCCAAGAAAAGAAGAGACATCAGGATAAGTAGTAGGCAACAAGTTAAGTGAAGTGTCTAAGGAAAAGGGAATTCAGTAATGAGAGGTCCTATTTCCAGAGGAATCTGGTCTGGCAAACAAACCAAATGAGCCACAAGGGAGAGGGAAAGGGTAAGACAGAAATAAACAGAAAATCAAAGGCAAGGAGCCAGGGAAAGGAGACCCCGTTCAAGGAGATAGTTTATTGGTTCTGTTTTGTTGCCCAAGGAAGGTAAGCCTACAGAATGTAAAGGAATCTGCAGAGGAAAATAACCTGGAACAGGGGCAAAGACAACATGGGGAATAGGAAGCAGAGTGTACTGCTGAAACCAGTCACCCTTGTACACCTTTGGGTACAGATCAGTTGGTTACACTAACAGTTGCAAATTAGAACCATTCAGGTGATCTCATGGCTTTGAAAGCTTTCAGAGACAACCCTAAATTTGGGGTGGATTGAGGGGCAGGTATCTCAGACCAAACCTTAAAATGACAAGAAAATAACATTCAATATCTGTCATGTGCCAAACACTAATAAGAATTTATATATATTATCTCACTTAATTATTCATTCATTCTATCATTACTGACCACCAACTGTTATGTGAGACACTTTCCTAACAATGTGATGATACAAGTGTTATTAATATCCCCAACTTACAGAGGAAAAAAGTGAGACATAGAGTAATGGAGTTACCTGTCCAAGATCACAGAATGAGTACATTGTTAAGCTAGGCAAATTTAATTTTTGTTTGAGAAAAATGGATTCAAATCTTCTCCTCACTATTCAAATGATTTGTATTTCTGGGAAAGTTCCTTCCATTTTTTTCCTCCTACGTTTCTCATACTGTAAAAGAGGAAATTGCTTTCAGATTCTCAGATTTTATTTATGATAACTCTGAAGAATTCTTGAAAGATAAAAGGGGCATTGATGCAATGGAATAGGTGCTATAACTATGATTTCACATAAATAGTCCAAGCACACTTTTTCTCATGACAACATTGCATGAGGCTTTCCCGCTTTATTTTTTTTTTTTCTTATAAAAACAGTATGTGCCTACAAACCTTAGGGATATACAAATACTTAAGATTCTTAACTCTGACACAGAATGTGTTTATGGAAGCTACAGATTCACATGAATGTTAATATCATGAATTTGAAACTGAAAGAAAGTAGTGCATGTGGAAAATGTAGCATTGGGTATAATTTACATCTTTTTAAGCACATTTCTTAAGTGTCTACTCTTAGCAAAGCACTTTCTTGTAAGCTGCCACATTTATCTGTATCCTTGTAAATGTTTTAGCTACACTTGAGTTTCACTTCCAAACTACAATCACCCAATGCAAAGGGTGAACTTTTAAAAGGCAAAACTCAGAAATGAAAGTAACATGATAAAGATTTGGCCTTCCCCAAATTTCTCCAAAATAAAATTTAGTGTTAAATTCACATGCTAAAAAATCTCTCCAATTTTAGATTGGCTGATGAATAAATGTTTAAGAAGTTTTGTCAGTGGCATATACGCACCAAGTACATCCACAGTGTGGCTAAAAAGAAGTAAGGCTAACTGAATTAAACAACATATAAAACTCAGCCTCCAACTATATAGGCATTTCTTGTGTTCACATACCAAAATCCTAGTATCTATGTGAAATATTTTTCAGAGTGTACAAGAATTCTATTGTCCAAAGAATGTTCCTTGAGTATCGTTTTAGTCAAGGACACAGTGAAATTCTCAGAACCCAAACTCCCAGTGAGCTCAAAGAAATGCCTTATTTGTATAGCATGACAGAGATTGCTCCAACCTGAGACAAGAATGGATTCCTCAGAGGCAGGAGGAGTCCTGAGAGTGTAGCCAAAAGTCTTGAGTGCAAGTTCAAGCTCTGCCACTGTTCCATCATTCAGGCCAATAGTTTTCCAAGTGTAGTTGCTGGACTTACAGCATCAGCATTACCCAAGAACGTAATAGAAATGCAAACCCGTGGGATCCCCAACCTACTGACTCAGAAATCCTAGAAGGAGGGCCTAGCCTTCTGGGTTTTAAGAAGGCATCCAGGGGATTCTGATGCACATTCAAGTTTGAGGGTCGCTGCTGCAGACAAACTACTCTGGAGCCTCAATGTCCTCAGCTCCAAACAGGAATAATGATACCAAATCTCTCTTCTTCAAGGAAATATTCAATAACAAACAGATTTGATAACTTGCAAATTTTTAGATAATGGCAAAGTATTAATCCAGAAAGATAACTCTGAACACTATTTGTGAATTTGAAAAGTAGTCATAATAGTACAGGTTGTTAAGATAGATTGCTAATGGAGGATTCTAACTAAGAGCTTATTGAAATGCGAAGTTTTCTATTTGGTCTGCAATGTTTTATATATGATATTTTGTTATAAACTTCACATCAAACACAAACCTCATGATGTTCCCTGGTGATGATCATTAAAACTTTTTCTCACTTTTGTCAGGTCATCTTTTTCTTCAAATGATTGCAGTTTGAAAAATAACTGGGCTCCTGAGGGAAAGAGGAGCTAGAGAAAGAAGACCTGTGACTAAAAGATTAAATAAAAAACCGTTTCAAAGGAACCATAAAATTTCAATAATTTACTTTGTTTTCTGTTGAAAAGACTGAATCACAACTACTTCAGAGACTGAGTTTTCTGACCTAAAGAAAGATATTAGTAATCCTTTCTTCCCAGAAATCCCACGATGATAGCCTATCCAAAACCCTTCAGCAGCAAATAATAATGCTTTTTCTTTCCCTATCATCAAAAGTTACGAAGGCAACAGGTCACTTTCCCCTTAGTATTTTGAACTCAACAATGAAATTACCACCTACCTGACTTGCATCTTTGTTCAAGCTAATTCATGCCAGTTTCTTTGATTTTTCTAATTTTAAATTTCTGTCCATCATTAAAAATCACATATTTATCTTGTTCTTATGATATCTCCAGGTTCCACTTCAATGTTTAGAGATTTCTTCAAACACAAATTCCAAAGTTTCTATACAGCAACATTCATATTTCTTCACTTGCTTCCCCAGATTAGAAGAGAGCTTGGCTACAGAGAAGGTACTCAGGAATTGTTTATGGAATTGGAATGTCATATAAACCTCATCAAGGAGGTTTATACCAATTGCCCTTGCAGATTCTAAATAAGAGTAATAAACTCAATGTTCTATCAAAGTATAATGGGTTAAATAGTGTCCTCCAAGATTCATATCCACCTTGAACCTCAGAATGTGACTTTATGTGGAAACAGTCTTTGTAGATGTAACTAGTTAAAGTGAGGTCATACTGGATTAGAGTGGGCCACAATCCAAGGACTGGTATCCTTCTAAGAAGAGAAAACAAAGACATGTCCTTTAAGCCCCAGGTTGTGATATTTTGCTATAGCAGCCTCAGGAAACCAATAAAACAAGTATCACCGTTTCCTGCACTAACTGAACAACTGACAGTGTTGCCATAGATTGCCCAGTGTCCACTAAAGGCCATACTTCAGATATGTTATTCTCTCAAAGACAGATACAAATAAAGACATTTTATTTCAGATAATCCTTGCTCTCAAAGGCTTGCTCATTCAAACTCCAATTCTAATTCTAGCAATAAATAAAAATGTCAGAAAAAGTAAACATATGATAAAGAAAAGGTAGAAGAATACCCAATGATTAAAAATCACATATTGAAGAATATTCATTTAAGGAAAGTGCTTAATATATAACGTTAAGTGAAAATGACAAAGTAAGACACGTATTTCTTTATGCAGCATACATTGAAGGTTTTTTAAATGAGAATATAAAAATGAGATTCTTGAAGAAAACAATAAAGTGTTCTCTCTGGAAGGTAAGCTTAAAGACACCTTACATTTTACTCTTCCTATATTTATTTACTTATTTTCTACAATGAATGAATTACCAGAAAAATGCTACTTACAAAAGGATAAATGAAGACAACATCTTAAATCTTAATACCCATTCATTCAAGAAGCTGAGGACACTTGCAAACTAACACAATAAATAATTTGGTATGTCTCTGACAGGAATTAGGTATCAAAAAATTATATATGAGAAAACTGAGAATGTTCTAAAATTGTGCAATGATAGATCAGATCAAAATAGCCCCCAGAGTTTTGCTTTCTCTTGCTGATCTTTCTGCTATTGATATATTTTAACGCCTTATGGAGAACACTTGGATAGTCCTTTTTTTTTTTTTGAGATGGAGTTTCGCTTTTGTTGCCCAAGTTGGAGTGCAATGGCACCATGATCTTGGCTCACTGCAACCTCTGCGTTCTGGGTTCAAGCGATTCTCTTGCCTCAGTCTCCTGAGTAACTGAGATTACAGGCATGCGCCACCACGCCCAGCTAGTTTTGTATTTTTAGTAGAGGCGGAGTTTCTCCATGTTGGTTAGGCTGGTTGTAAACTCCCGACCTGAGGTGATAGCCTGCCTCCGCCTCTCAGAGTGCTTGGATTACAGGCAGAAGCCACCGCGCCTGACCAGATGGTACTTTTTTAAAAGAAAAATCATACTGGGCAATTAAATATAATAAAACCAATCCAGACATAGTATCGTGTGAAAAAAACTGTTTTAACAGACTTTTCTAAAAACACACATGAAGAGGTCCTGGAATGGAAGCTTTCTTTTCTTTGAGACGGAGTCTCACTCTGTCGCCCAGGCTGGAGTGCAGTGGCGCTATCTGGGCTCACTGCAAGCTCTGCCTCCCGGGTTCCCGTCACTCTCCTGCCTCAGCCTCCTGGATAGCTGGGACTACAGGCACCCGCCCAAGCCCTGCTGATTTTTTTGTACTTTTAGTAGAGTGAGCGTTTCACCGTGTTAGCCAGGATAGTCTCGATCTGCTGACCTGGTGATCCACCCGCCTTGCCTCCCAAAGTGCTGTGATTACAGGCGTAAGCCACCGCGCCCAGCCAAAACTTTTGATTCCATACTATTATTTTGCTTGACATTTTAAGAAGAATGCAGAAGTTGTACAACTTCTAAAATTCTTCAGTTTTAATTTTTTTTTAAGTTAAAATAAAGGAAAGGAAAAAAGAGATAAGGAAAGAAACTAAAGTCTCTCTGTAGCAGATCTGACTACATGTTCATAACAGAACCAAGACATTTCTTTTTTTTTTTTAAGACAGGATCTCACTGTGTTGCCCAGCCTGGAGTACCATCTCAGCTTCCTGCAACCTCAACCTCCCAGGCTTGAGTGATACTTTCACCTCAAGGAACTGGGACCACAGGGTGTGCCACCACACTCAGCTAATTTTTTTGGTGGTTTGTTTGTTTTGTAGAGATAGGGGTTTCACCATGTTGTCCAGGCTGATCTGGAACTCCTGGAATCAAAAGTAATCCTCCCACAACAGCCTCCCAAAGTGCTGGGATTGCAGCGTGAGTCACCATACCTGGCCATTTCTGAAACAATTCATTCACTATGTGATCATGCCAGATTTTTTCTTAATATCTAAATAACACAGAAACTCTTTTAATCTAACACATATGAACAAATATTTATAATAGTCCCATTTTTTACTGTAAATTTCCATTTAATGTATATTCTTATACAAAAGTCCTGGTGAAAATTAGGATCCGTGGCTCTGTACCTAAGCTGGGGATGAATGGAAAGAGTTCACGATGGGAGGCCTGGGGCCCTGCCCACCGGACAGCACTATCTCTACTAGCAGTGGTTCCAACCTTCTGATAAACACTGGCCTGCTGTCACTTCCCTGCAACGCATCCGCCCCTGGATTCTCCCCCTGGGAGTCAAAGTCCATAGCCTGACCTCGGAGGAAGGCCTCTGTATCACCCCAGTACCCTGCACCACTATCATACGAGCTTCCCACCCTTCCTAACATGTTCACACTAATCCGTACATGCTGCTTCCCCCACCAAGAATGCCCAATTCAGGCAGATCCTGACCTCTCCCTCAGGCAGTCCAACCACCCAGAATGAATATTCTAGCAGAGTTTTCCAAACATCAGTCATTCACCTCTTTCATGATTTTCACCATAGCTACAAAATAGCACCATGATGGGCTGCATGCTGCCTGTGCCACCATTTACTTAATGTTTTTTTTAAATGACTCACTTTTATGTATAAATAAATTCATTTCAAAAGAAAGAAAATACAGTTTCAAATGTTCAAATGCCATGTGAATTTCAAAGAAAAAAAACTGTTCTAAAAAAATTGCATTTTCTAAATTGTACACCAAATTTATTTAAATCATAAAATAGCAAAACACTCTTAAATAAATACTTATTTTAAAAAGTAGTTATAAAGCAGCAAAATAAACCACTCAAAGGCACTTATGCACAATGCGGTTTTAAATCTTTGAGTTAAGAATACACTTAAAAGTAACGGGTACGCAGAGCTTTATTTTGCTTTTCTGTCTGTTTTTATGTATGTTTGAATATTCTCATAGTTCAAAAATGTTTTTAAAGATGTGCTTCACAAGGTTAATGCTTCTTATTATCACCAGTAGAGAGCATATGATTGCTATAATTATATATTACTTATTAGTATTTCACTATTGGTATATATTTTATACACAACATATAATAGTTTCCATTCCTGGAAACCAACTATGCACAAAATGCTTCATAGTCACTGCTTGACATAACAACCTTATGAGGTTAGTGGTTTTAATATTGTCATTATATAGATGAAGAAACAGCAACTCTTAGAAATTAAGCAAATTGAGATCACAAATTTAGAAAATAGGAAATTAGTGCTTTAAACTCATGTGTATATGACTCCAAAGTCTATGTTATTCACTTCTACACTACTCTGTTTCACAAAAAGTATGGCTTGTTTTGAATGTTCTCTACCATTACTTTGAAACTTACTCTCTTTCACTGATAATCATAGTGTGACCTAGAGTCAGTCATTTATCCTCTAGGTCCACCACTTGTGCCATATTTTTAATGTGGGAAACTTTGATTTTGAATCAGTTGAACCAAAATAATTTGAAATGGTTGGACCAAAGCTCAGATGAGTTTGCAGATCATCTTACGTTAGAGTGTTTATAGAAATTTCTGAAATAGGTACTACACAGATGAAACCAACTCAGATCTGTCAAAATTACTCTAAATTATTGAGATCTAAGTAATTATGTTTTATCAAAATTGTTAAGTACAGAATCGCTTCATAGAAGAAACAGTCAATTAACAGATTACTAAGGTGAAAAATAAATGAAGTTTAAGAACGTTAGTTAGATTTGTTCATTTAACAAATATGTATTGAGTTAAAATTCAAGACACTGCAGGTATAGAGGAAAAAAAGAGTATTCTTTCTCTGGAAGCTTACCACCCAAAAGCGAGAAAGACTTGAAATGAATTACTCCATTATGTTGCTCAAGCATACCATAGAAACACCATAGAAAAAGTGGCAACAGAAGGTACCATAGAAGTAGCAGTGGCACCAGGGATACTATAGAAAAAGTGGCACCAGAAGGCTGCTTTGGAAGTCAGGGAGGCGTCACAGGACACAGAGAGTTAAATTAAGACACAGAGGGTAAATAAAACCATGTCACATTTTCAGGGTCAATATTAACAATAGCCAATTTTTACTAAACATTCAAATCCACACATTTTTTTGAAACACTGTGGTGATTCCTTAAAAAATTAAACATAGAATTATCATATGATTCAACAATTTCATCTAAGTATATTCCCAGAGGATCTGAAAGCAGATAAAGAACAAATATTTGTATACCCATGTTCATAGCAGCAATAGCCAAAATGAGAAAACAGCCCAAGGTCCCACAGGTGGGCAGATACCTGTGGATAGACAAAATGTCATATATACATACAACTGAATATTATTCAGCCTTAAAAAGGAAGGAAACTCTGACACATTCTATAAGATAAATTAATGTTAGTCATATTTTACTAAGTGAAATAAGTCAGTAGTAAAAGGACAAATATCTGGTTCCACTTACTCTAGGTACTCTAGGTACCCAGAGTAGTCAAATTCAGAGACATAGAGTAGATTTGTGTTTGCCATGGAGGGGGGAAATATCGTATTTCAAAGTATTTATAGGAACTTCTAAAATAGGTGTACAAAGGGACTGGGGAGTTAGAGTTGAATGGATACAGAATTTCAGTTGGAGAAGATGAACAGGTTCTAGAGATGGATGATGCCAATGGTTGTGCAACGATGTGAAAGTACTTAGTACTGTGGACTATACAAGTAAAAATGATCAAAATGGTAAACTTTACGTTGTGTATATTTTGCCACAATTTAAAAACTGTATACTTTTTTCTAAAACACAGACTTTACACTCATTTTTTTATATTTGAATTGCCTTCAGTATAAAATATTGCTCTAGGAGGCAGAAAAAGACTAAAACCTCAATTTAGAGTGGATAAATCAGGAAAAATAATTAATGGGTCAACAACTATTCATTGAATACCTTCTGGATAGATGGACTTCTCATTATTCCCATGAATTTAAGCATGTTCAATTGGATATAAAAATGCAATAGGAAAACTGACATTTCTTTCTCAAAAATTAGGAGTTACCAACACAAACGGTTTCACCGTATTTGAAATAAAATGAGGTCAAAATTCATTTTCAAATGAGAAAAAAGTGCATTTTTCATTGTTTATGGCCTAAAAACAACTAACAAAAGTGTCACCCTTGGATTAATTACAAGGGATAAAAATTTATGCTCTGGAAAGTAATATTTTCAAAAAGTCAGAGGTGACCAAAAGCAGTGTGTAATAACCAAAAAATTTAATCATAGCTGATATATTAAAATATTTGTGATAGCAATCAGAGTTCACTTAGTTCAAACAAGTTCAGCAGGCACAGAGCACAAAGAATGAAACAAGAGAGAACAGGTTTTGAAATTCTAAAAGCAAATCTTTGAGTCATTTGTATAATTTAAGTTTCCAGTTACTACAGATTTTACTGTCTGCCCATATTTTTTCTATTCCCAATAGCATAAACAACATTATTTTTCAGTTATAATGAAAGTTGACTCTACTTACTCCTGATGGAAATATCTGAATAATATTTCCAGCTATGTCTAGGATTCTTAGTTTTTTAAGATCACAAAGTTCCTGTGTCAGAAAACAGAAGAGATTTTTTTAATCTAATATTCAAAATCATAAGGAAAATCATAAATTTTTTTAAAGCTCCAACATGACGAAGGCAGCCGTCTTTCTAATCACTGTACCGACCAATTCTTCAGTACATCTTCCCAAGCAGATCCCCATATCCTGGACTGCCAGATATCTTTGAATTCTTCATTTCCTCTGACCACTCTAGGGCAACGTAACATGGCCACTGTGAGTTACACTACTTCTAGATTCAAATCTCACCTCTGGCAGGTACTATAACTATGGGCAAATTTCTTAATTTCTTTGTACTTCAATTTCTTCATTTGTAAAATGAAAATGCTAATAGAAGCCCTTAAGTCATATGGTTGTTGAATTAATTAAATGAGTTACGAATCTGAAAGTGCTTACTAAAGGCCTACTATGCAGTGAGCACTCAGTAGACATTGTCAATTATTAAAAATAGAAAGATGTTGAGAAACAGAAAACAGATGTAATCCTAGAGTATTGTCTCTATTAAAAATTCCACCAGGATTTATTAAGCATCTACCTTTTACTTAGCCCTGTGCTAACACAACCCTTTCCTTATAAAAGAAAGAAGATCTGTTACCGCCTCTACTACATGCCAAATGTGACTGCTCATTACCATAGTAACCACACGGTTGTTATAATGCATCTGGGTTCTGGCGTTTCTACTAGCAAGCAAAGGATAAGTATTATTTCTTTTTAAGTGGAAACATTAAAAAAAAAAAACTTAAAAATTGAAAAATAGAGGTATGACTTACTAAACAGTCCCAACCACTTATAGTGATATTTCTAAAACGTCACTCATATATTGATGATCATACCTCTCCCTAGGGAGACGATATGCCTCTTTAGTCATGCCAGTACTCTTCCTCTTCAGTTTTGTCACATGTTATCTCAGGTTTCATTCTCTGGAAGCAGATGCTGAGATGGAATTTGGGGTGCTAAATGTTTATTAGGGATCACCCCTATAAAAGGCAGGGTCAGGAAGCAGGACTGAGCAGATGGGGAAGTTGAGGTGGGATTCAGACACAATAGAATTTTGTTTAGGTGGGTGGGGAGCTCCAGAGGGCTGTTGCCCATCCAAATTCTTCTCTATCAGGCAGAAATGGCCAAGACTTTATATCCCTCCCTTGTTAGGTCACAAGATGCAGAATGCTTTAGGAAGGGCATGACCTTGGACAAGAAAAGAGGCTCTCTGCAGCTAAGGCAGACCCTGAAAGAGCTAACAGCTAGAGGCTGTCTGCAATCCCCTTCCCTACAGCTAGACAGCAAATCCTTGAAGGGAGTTCTCTTCTTAAGTCCTACATAATCTTCCATTGCCATGATACTCTCCTTTGTATTGTATTAGCTGCAGAGATTTTCAGACTCCAATGTGTTCCTTCAGTATCTCATGTTATGATATAAGGGTTTCCCACCCTACTTGAAAACACTTCATAGCATTACTTCCATTGCTGTTGACTCTTTCATTTTCATTTGTTCATTTTTGCTGCCATGACTGCCACTATTATTGCTGTTGATATTTGTTGCTGCCTTGTTCTAATCTTTGCATGTGTATACCCCTCACGAGTATTCAATGAAGGTTTAAAAACTCACAAATAGGCAAGGGCAATGTCGTGCTATGAGAATGAGAAGTGTTACGAAGGGTTAAGGAAACAGTGACATGTGGAAAATTTGGTATTAGGAGGTCAGGAAAGGCTTCCTGGAAAAAGTGAAGTTTAAGCTGAGATTCTTTGAGTTCTTTGGAACAAATGATGTTCCATTAAGAGCAAACAGTTGTTTGGGATAGAACTACAAGAAGTCTAGTGTGATGGTTAATTTTAGGTGCCAACTTGGCTGGATTAAGGAATACCTAGAATGCTGGTAAAGCTTTATTTTGGGTGTGTCTGTGTGAGGTTGTTTCTAGAGGAGATGGGTGTGTGAGTCAGTAGAAGGAGTAGGAAAGATATATCTTCAGTATTGCTGGGCACCATCCTGTCAGTTAGTGACTTCGATGAACAAAAGTGATTTCCTCTCTCTTCTGGAGCTGGGACACTTCTTCTTCTGCCCTTGGACCTCAGAACTCTGGGCTCTCCAGCCTTTAGACTCTAAGATTTACACCAGTACCCTTCCCCTCCAGCCACCACCTCCGGTAATCAGGCCTTTGACCTCCAACTGAGAATTACACAATTGGCTTCCCTGGTTCTGAGGCTTTCAGAGTTGGACTCAGTCACACTACCAGCACTCCAGGGTCTTCAGCTTGCAGATAGCCTGCTGTAGGACTTCTCAGTCTCCATAATTATGTGTGCCAATTCCCCTAATAAATCCCCTGTTATCTATCCAGTTATCTGTCTATCTATCTATCTACCCATGTAAGGATGTTATTAGTTCATTAGTTGTGGCCTTCCAGAAAGGCACACAGCCAACCCACAATTCAAGTAGTTGAATACTATCAACTACTCGCTATCCTCCTGCCCTGTCACTTCCCGCTAGTGCCTCTCATCTGCCATATCCAAAAGGAAACCAGAAGACAAAGGAGTTCACTGCTGCCCACACAGGTCAGTCTCCCAAGCAGAAGGCAGGACAGAGAGTGAATATGAAGGAAAAAAGGAGGAGAGCCAGTACACATTCCAAAGCCAAAATGAACTTGTATTTTGTTCTGTATACATGGTTACCAGATAAAATATATAATGCTCACTTAAATTGAAATATCAAGGCTTGGCACGGTGGCTCACGCCTATAATCCCAGCACTTTGGGATGCCGAGGCGGGCAGATCACGAGGTCAGGAGTTTGAGACCAGCCTGACCAACATGGTGAAGACCCGTCTCTATTAAATTACAAAAATTAGCTGGGCGTGGTGGTGTCTTCCTGTAATCCCAGCTACTCAGGAGGCTGAGGCAGGAGAATCACTTGAACCTGGGATGTGGAGGTTGCAATGAGCCGAGATCGTACCACTGTACTCTAGCCTAGGCAACAGAATGAGACTCTGTCTCAAAAAAAAAAAAAAAGAAAAGAAATACCAGACAAACAATAAATATGTTTTTTAGTCTATTCCATGAAATATTTGCAACATACTTATAGCAAAAAAATTTAATCATTGCTTGTCTGGAATTCAAATTTCAGTGAGCATTCTATATTTGTATTTACTAAATCTGGCAGCCCTAGCTATGTGGGATAATTCAAATTATAGCCTTCCTCTCCTCTGTCATAGGGATTTGGGAACTGACTACATTTAATCTGAGGGAAAGCAAGTGGTGACTTATACTCAGATACCCAAATCTAATCTATAACCACCTCCCATCATGTTGAGCTCTTCTCCAACAACAAAGTGGTGTGGTTCCACGTTTTGCTCACCTCTGGCAAAACTCCAATGTTGTTTCTGGCTAGCAAAAATTTCTGAAGCTTCTTCAAGAACTTAATCTCTTCAGGTATGCATATCAGCTGATTGTAGTTAAGTTGAAGTTCAACAAGATTCTTAAGAAAACAAAGTTCTCTAGGAATGCTGACTAGTTGGTTATAATTTATACTCATGTAAGTAAGACTTTTTAATCTAAAAAAAAACACCAAAGTATATGAATGAAACTCACAAGAATAACAAGAGTCCACTATATAGGCCCAACTTAGCAGAAGCCATGTGTAAGTTTATTTTTTGTAGCTCATCTGAGCTTTCTTCAGTCAAGTGTTTACAACTATTGTGAATCATAAGTATAAAAAGTTTTTGCTGAAATTTCATTTTTAAAGACCTTTTGTAATCAGATGGCTTATGTTAAAAGTATGTTAGGTAATCAAAACCTAGATTTAAGAAAAAGAAAATTCTATTTCCTTCCTTTATACATATACATTGCTCATATCCAAGAGAAAGCTAGAGGACAAGGAGAACATGGACACACCTATGTATACAGATCGATACAGGTACAGGCATAAGCATACATAGACATAAATATACCTAGTACCAAATAGATATGAGTACTGCTCAATTGCTGTGGAAGTTCAAAGATGAATCAGCCACAAATTCTGCCCTTTTGGATGTCATGGTTTAGAAGGAGATATTAAATAGAGCCATAAACTGAGAACAGCAAATACCATTGGCTAAGGAGAAAAAGGTTAAGGAAATTTGATTCTGTAATTGCAGATATGGTTCCTGAAGCATATTGCAAGTTTTTCTAAAGAATTGACATTTTGAATTTGGCCCTGAATAAAAGAACTTATAAACTAGGGCAATAAGAGAGAATAGTAAGCTAAGAAAAAATATTATGAATAAGGAAGCAGAAGGGAATTAACATTACTAAGCACAACTACATGCCTGTGCATTAAATTTAATCATCAACAAAACTCTGAGGTTGGAATTACTACTCTTATTTTAAAAGTGAGGAAAATAAAGCATTCTTAGAGGCAGTAAATAAATTTCCCAAGTTACCTATCTGGTAGGTAACAATGTCAAAATTCTAATGCAGGTGTGTCTGTTTGAAAAGCTAAGAGTGAAAACATGTAATGATCTCAAGGTTGAAGTGTGTTAAGATTGAAGTAATGTAAGAATGAGGGAACTAAATTTTTAGGCAGTTGAAAATGGGAGACTGGAGGTTAGGAAGTCATCAGTGCTAGCAAAGGGAATTTTGAGGATTCTGTAGATTTCTCGATACACAGTAGAAGTCATATGAATACATGGGACTGACAGGAAAAACAAAAGAAAATGGGCAGAGAGAAAAGAGAGGAAGCCAATAGAAAGATTCTTGAGAAATACAAACAACTGACCATTAAAAATTAAAGGCACCCAGCAAAGTTATGACCAGAGAAGTAGAAGAAGAACCAGATTAGCAAGGAATCTCTGAAGGTGTGAGAGAAGAAAATTTCAAAATTGAAGAGATGGTCAAAAGTTTAAATGTTAAAGAGTGATAATCCAAACTAACAAACAAAACTAGTAGAACTAACACAGAGTCACAAACTACCAAGTCAATATTTTAAAAATCTATTGTATCTCCATATTGTAGCCACAAACAATTAGAAAATAAAAGTTTAAGATTTCCATTTATAGTAATGTATAAAAAACCCTTCATGAAATAGTTAAGAGTACATATAACAAAAGACATGAGGGACCTCTACACTGAAAACTATAAATCATGACTGAGAGAATGTAAAGGGGCTCTAAATGAAAGGAGAGATACATTACATTCAGGAATAGAAAAGAAAAATATTGCTAAGATATCAACTTTTTAATATTGATCTATAGATTCAATAATAGATCCAACTAAAAATTTTGACAGCTTTTTTTGTGTAAGACTTGACTCGGGCTGGGTGCTGTGGCTCATGGCTGTAAACCCATAACTTTGGGAGGTGAAGGTAGAAGGATTGCTTGAGCCCAGGAGTTTAAGACCAGCCTGGGAAACATAGTGAGACCCCACGTTTAAAAAAAAAAAAAAAAAGACAAATCAATTTTAAAATGTATATGGAAATTCAAAGGGCTTAGAATAGCCAAACTATTATAAAGAATAAAATCAAAAGACTCACATTACCTTATTTCAAAACTTACAATGCAGCTGCAGCAATCAAGATCGTATGGTATTAGAGAAATGATAGTGCTATGGTCTGAATATTTGTGTCTCTTCAAAATTCATATGTTAAAATATAATCTCCACTGTGATGGTATTACCAGACGGGGCCTTTGGGAGATGATTAGGTCATGATGAGGGGGTAAACCTCATAAATGTAATTAATGTCCTCAAAAAAGGCCCCAGAGAACTCCTTGCCCCTTCTACCATGTGAGGACACAGTGAGAAAGGTGGCACTCTATGAACCAGGAAGTACACCCTCACCAGACATCACATCTGCCAGCACCTTGATCTTCACTTTCCAACTTCCAGAACTATGAGAAATAAATTTCCATTTTACTCCTAGAAATTTAAACGAAAATGAAATTAAAAATGTTTACAAAAAGATGTGTACAATAATGTTTATTGTAACTTAATTCATAATAGCCCTAAACTGGAAAAAAACCCAAGTATACATCAATAGGAGAAAAGACGAATAATTTAGGGCATATTCCGGCAATGAAATGCTACTCAGAATAAACAAAAACTACCAGGCATGGTGGCTCATGCTTGTAATCCCAACACTGGGAGGCCGAGGCAGGCAGATCACTTGAGGTCAGGAGTTCGAGACCAGCCGAGCTGATATGGCGAAACCCCATCACTACTAAAAATACAAAAATTAGCTGGGTGTGGTGGCAGGCACCTGTAATACCAGCTACTCAGGAGGCTGAGGCAGGAGAATCACTTGAACCTAGGAGGCAGAGATTGCAGTGAGCTGAGATCGCTTCATTGCACTCCGTCCTGGGTGAGTAGGGCCAGACTCTGTCTCAAAAAAATAAATAAACAACAACAAAAAAACCCCCAATGAACTATTAATAAATGCAACAGTTATGTGAGTCTCAAAAAATATGCTAAGCAAAAGAAGACAGACACAAAAACGTATATACTATATGATTCCATTTATTTAGTTCTAGGAATGGTAAAACTAATTTGTAAAGAAGACAGAAATCAGAATATTGATTGCTTATGAGAGGTAAGAATTCACTGGAAGGGTGCATGAGGAAATTTCTGGGCTGAAGAAAATGTTTTACATGTTATTGGTGTGTGTACATTTGCCAAAATGCATTGAATAGTTTTATGTAATTTTTATTCAGCAGAAAAAAAAGGTCATTATATTTGACTATGTAAAGGACAGTAACGACTTTTGAAAATGATCTACGGTAGGATGGAGAAGACAGTTTTGGTTACTGTAGCCTTGTAGTATAGTTTGAAGTCAGGTAGCATGATGCCTCCAGCTTTGTTCTTTTGGCTTAGGATTTTCTTGGCAATGTGGGCTCTTTTTTGGTTCCATATGAACTTTAAAGTAGTTTTTTCCAATTCTGTGAAGAAAGTCGTTGGTAGCTTAATGGAGATGGCACCAAAACAGAGACATAAACCAATGGAACAGAACAGAGCCCTCAGAAATAATACTACACATCTACAACCATCTGATCTTTGACAAACTTGACAAAAACAAGAAATGGGGAAAGGATTCCCTGTTTAATAAATGGTACTGGGAAAACTGGCTAGCCATATGTAAAAAGCTGAAACTGGCTTGCTTCCTTACACCTTATACAAAAATTAATTCAAGATGGATTAGAGACTTAAATGTTAGACCTAAAACCATCAAAACCCTAGAAGAAAACCTAGGCAATACCATTGACATAGGCATGGGCAAGGACTTCATGTCTAAAACACCAAAAGCAATGGCAACAAAAGCCAAAATTGACAAATGGGATCTAATTAAACTAAAGAGCTTCTGCACAGCAAAAGAAACTACCATCAGAGTGAACAGGAAACCTATAGAATGGGAGAAAATTTTTGCAATCTACTCATCTGACAAAGGGCTAATATCCAGAACCTACAAAGAACTCAGACAAATTTACAAGAAAAAAACAACCCCACCAAAAAGTGGGCGAAGGATATGAACAGACACTTCTCAAAAGAAGATATTTATGCAGCCAACAGACACATGAAAAAAAGCTCATCATCACTCGCCATCAGAGAAATGCAAATCAAAACCACAATGAGACACCATCTCACACCAGTTACCATGGCGATCATTAAAAAGTCAGGAAACAACAGGTGCTGGAGAGGATGTGGAGAAATAGGAAAACTTTTACAGTGTTGGTGGGACTGTAAACTAGTTCAGCCATTGTGGAAGACAGTGTGGCAATTCCTCAAGGATCTAGAACTAGAAATACCATTTGACCTAGCCATCCCATTACTGGGTATATACCCAAAGGATTATAAATCATGCTGCTATAAAGACACATGCACATGTATGTTTATTGCAGCACTATTCACAATAGCAAAGACTTGGAACTAACCCAAATGTCCATCAATGACAGACTACATTAAGAAAATGTGGCACATATACACCATGGAATACTATGCAGCCATAAAAAGGATGAGTTCATGTCTTTTGTAGGGACATGGATGCAGCTGGAAATCATCATTCTCCGCAAACTATTGCAAGAACAGAAAACCAAACACTGCATGTTCTCACTCATAGGTGGGAACTGAACAATGAGAACACTTGGATATAGGAAGGGGAACATCACACACCAGGGCCTGTCGTGGGGTGGGGAGAGGGGAGAGGAATAGCATTAGGAGATATACCTAATGTAAATGATGAATTAATGGGTGCAGCACACCAACATGGCACATGTATACATATGTAACAAACCTGCACATTGTGCACATGTACCCTAGAACTTAAAGTATAATAATAATTTTTAAAAAAGAATGGAGAAGACAGAAGAGAATTTACAATGTGTTACACAGGAAGCAAAAGCAATAGACACAGGACACTTTAGAGAGATATAATAAAGAAGCAAGAGAGAGAGGAAAGAAATAGAACAATGGAGAGAAAGAGGCTGGAAAGAAGGGAATTGAGGGAGCTCAAATTTCTCAGGAAAACAGGAAGTGAAGTTCTTTGCAGTATAAAGGGTCAAAGAAGGACAACTCAGCACCGAAATGGAGTGAAAATGTGTGGAGCAGGTCCTGTGGGGAAAGGGGGAATTTTCCTCATTAATCATTTTTATAATCATTATTTTTATTATATCTGATTTACTATATCATGGGAGTTGGCTTTTCATCTTTTTTGTTATTTCAAGGCAATAAAATGAGCTCATCCTATTGTTCATTTGTCCATCATTCATTTGTGTGAGTAAAGAGGAGGGAGAGAAACAAACATCTGCCATTGTTTCTATTTCCACAAAGCAGGGAGATGTTCTACTTTTCCAAAGAACATCTACAGGAGATACACTTGCAGCTTCTCCCTGACATCTGTCTTCCCCAGGAGATTGAAGAACAACTTCACTGATGGACAAATTTGGAGAAAGAACTGAGCCTGCCGACTTAGTCCCTTGCTCTCTCTCTCTCTCTCGCTGTCTTCCAAACTCATTCTGTCACCAGGATGCCCATGCTGTCCTCCTCCTGTGCCTGTGCAGTGCTGCCCATGACAGAATTGTTTAGGTGTAAAACTCTTACCTGCCCAAACTTGACTCCAAGTCCATGAACTGTAGTTTAAACAAGTCAAAAATCAAAACTCCCTTTTCCCTCTCCTAAGTTCTAAATAAATTGAGAAATAAGATAATAGGATTTAGAGAGAAGGAAATTAAACATCAGCACAGAGCTGACATGATCACTCTGAGTCCCTGCTAGTCCTCCTCTGTATTAAATATTCCACCCCTTCACAGCCTTTCCTGCTGAGGCTGCTGCTTACTTCATGGCAGGAAAAGAGGAGAATGTCAAACTACACGTGCTCAATGCTTCACCCAAATCCACTAAGAAGTCATTCTTTTGTCTCTGGAAATGAGTGAACAAAGGAAATGGAAAGAAGCTAGAATAAAAATAATAACCAATAATAATAAAAGCTAACATCCATTGACCACTTACTCAACCCTAATACCTTTTATGTCCCAGGCTCAACCCTAAATATATTGTATGAATTCGCTTAACCATCAAAACAGCCCAATGAAGAAAACACTATCATCATCCTCATTTTGCAGATGAAGATGTTAAGATATAGAAAGGTGAAGAAACTTTCCCCAGCTCCGAAAATGGAATTCTGCTTAGACAGATGATCAATTAGTCAATATCTAGGATACGGCCAGAATACAGACAACCCAGAGTTAACTATAAAACAGAATAGACCTATACACTTTGCAATCCTACTTTTTTCAGTGAAAGCATTCTTTCATCTTTGTAACATACTCCCTTAGATTTACATGATTCCTTGAATATTGTAATTTGTATTACAAACAGAGATAAGTGTATGAAATTGTGAAATCATAACATGTTATAGCTGCAAAAACTTTGAGGTTCATCTATTCAAAATTCTTTCTTCAGAGATGAGAAAGCAGCAGTTCAAAGCAGTTAACTTACTTGCCCAAAGGCATACATCTAGTTGCACAGAGATATGCCCTGAACCTCATTCACGAGATCTCCCAAGGGATTTTTTAAATTATATCATCATCAATATATAAATCAATTGATAAGCTGAATTAATAGAAAAGCAAGCAGACAACTATTAGCATGGCATTTTCATTGCTGGAAATATTTATCTTCTATAGAAATTAAATTGATTCAATTCTTTTCTAGTTGCTCTGACTTAAAATATTGCTTTCCTTATAAAAATATATTTGGAAAAAACTAATGCATTGGCTAGAGGTACAGACAAGTAAATTGGAATAGATGTTAGGTGCAGCAGAGAGCCCTGTGTTGAGGACTGTTCAAAGTTTTGTATTCTCTTTTAAAACTCTGGATGCTCTTGCTCTGTGATACATCTGTTTCTGCTCAACAGGCAATAAAGGGAGTCTCCAAAGTAAACCTGAACAGAGTTCTCTCTCCATCTGTCAGAGGAAAAGCCCAAGAGCATGTTTTGCCTACAGAAGGACAAGGCTCTCAGCTGGCTCCAGAAAGGCATTCTGTCTGTGCAGATGTGCAGGATAAGGAAAAACAGCTTTTTTTTTTTTTTTTTTGGTTAATGACAATAGAATGTGGGGTTTTTAAAAATGAAAATGACATAGCAGTTTTAAATCCTTAGTTTTTATATTACCTTTTCCATCAAACTCAAAATGGTTTACAATACACATGCGAAATAACATTTAATGTGCCCAATTCTGTGGTTATCCAAGCTCCAAGAACCTCAGAGGTGGGAAATCAATGAGACCATCAGCTTTAGAACTTTATGTTTCAAAGTCCAATGTTTACACTAAAGATTACCAAGTCATGCTGTTTCTCATTTCTCCAAAGTGTTTAAAGAATCATCTGCTTAAAATTAGTGGCTTGCCTCAGTCCTTCAGATCCCTCTTTGCTATGTATAAATCCCACAGGGACTTGTTGCTAGGCATAACGCTTTCAAATGACCAGGGTGGGGATAGAGGAGGGGCGTGATTGTTAACCAAGTCTTGCTATAAACAAAATTACCTGCTGACTTCTTGAGGAAGCTGAATAAGATGATTGTTGTTCAGATTAAGCAGGATTAAATTTTGTAAGCCATCTGTTAGAAAAATAATTTTAGTCACTTTAGCCATCTGTTAGATAATTTTAGTCACTTTCTACTTTTCTACATACCTTTATTTTCCTTCTGGTTATTGCCTTGGCCAAGGCTCTTTTGGTGGTGGTAACAGAAACCCTCTTAAAGTAGCTAAAGCAAAAAGGAGTGATTTATCACAAAGTTACAGATCTAACTCACATCACTGTGCCTGAGGAATGAGGATGCAACTAGGCTCATCACAAACTGGAATCAGAAGCTAAAAGGCACCCAGAACCTAAGAATGTACTGTCTGAATATCTCTGCAGAAAATATAGTTTAGTTCTTCATTACAGCTTCTCTCATTTTCGTATTTATAATATCTTACTCGCACTCTCTTTCCTCCCTCCATTCTCTCTTTTGAACATGTTTGCTCTATTTTTCTATGTACTCATAACCATATTACAACTTCTGAATTTGAATGTTCACAGACAGGGAAGACAGAGCTTTCAAACTCGCTTGTCCACAGGAATCAAAATGATAATCCCATGCCATGTCAGACAGGGCCACCACCATTCAGCCAGCTCTGGCAATTGTTATACGGGAATGCAACTGCAGTGTTGCTGAATCTTTCTTTTTTAAAACAGATTTTTAAAAAGAGCCAGAGATCCAGACTTCTATGTGAACTCTCCTGATTTGAAAACATGAGCACCTAATTCAAAGATTTTTAAAGGCCAACAAAATAGAATCAATTTATTTATGAACCAGATTCAGCCCATGGGCCACCAGTTTGCAACCTCTGCCTAAGGTCATGTAATTATCTCAAACCAATTAAACTGTTTTAGACTCTATCACAATTCCCAAGAAAGAGAAAATATGACAAGCTTAGTTTGGAATACAACTCCAGCCCTGATCAATCTGCTCTGGTCAGGGAAACAGGGTCATGTAATGCAACAAGGTTGTTCAGACCCATGCTGGGCAGCATTAAACTCCCTGACATCAAACTACTTCTGACCTTGAATCATCAGGACCTGACATAGTACATAACTTAGGTCAATCACATGGGATTTTCAAAGTTCAACAACCCCAAATCAAGAATGTTCCCAACTCAAAGAGATGATAAGTGTTTGAAATGAGAGCTATGCCAATTACCCTGATCTGATCACTATATATTATATGTATCAAAATATCACTATGTACTCCATGAGTATGTACCATTGTTAACTGTCAATTAAAAAAACAATTATTTTTAAAAAGAAATATAGACACTAAAGACATTCAAGAGCACTCCAAAAAATTTTTACATACATATATAAAATATATCTATATAGATATAGATACAGACATACATATACCTAACTTATCTCAAATTTAAAGGCAACATGATAGAAAATTCCTTATAGAGCCTTAATTAGTATAAATTAGTATGTTCAATATTGTTTATGTATATCAGGTTGCACTTACATTTGTCCCCTCAGTATAGGTCATAAAATATTATTATCTATTGATTTGCATGACCTTAACATTTTTAGTGTAAACTGTTTTCTTCCAAGGTAAATTTGTAACTGAATTCTGGTCTATGGCTTTGCATATATAATGTGTTCAAGTATCAATAATTGTTTGTTACATCTATTATTTTGGAAAAGAATATTTTTCCAAGATATATGACCTAAGATTTTAAAGTACCTTTAAAAAGACAGTACTAGAGTCTACTTGTGCTATTTGCCAAATATAACCCCTAATTTATTGCTGCATGTGGTAATGCGGTAAATAAACTCTGTGTGAAGATTACAATGATTATATATAGCACCTGTGCCTCAAAAGTTCATAGAAATTTATAAATTTTATAATATTTCTCTAGTTTTACTACTAAGGACCAACACAGAAAGTGGTGAAGTACCTTGCATTAGTTGATAAAGCTATAAAAGCCATCTAGATCGCTTTGTCATACATTTGTCCTTAAGCCCACTCTAGGAATATTAAATAAGAATAGCATCATCTTGAATGGAGAAATTATTACTTAATGGGAAAAAGAAAGAAAAAAATGCTACTTATTGGATCTCATATATTTTCTTTAAAATTTTCCCCAAATTGATTTAAATTTAGTATCTTGATCAAAAAGTGTGACTTAATATCTAAGACAGAATAAAAAGTGAAAAGAACAAAGCTACGGTAGAGCTTTACTTGATTTGACTTTCCAATAGAATTATCTCTGGCTCGGGAAAAGAGTCCCCAGATTCACGATCTGACTTTATATTGATTCTACAAAGAGGAAAATTCATTAACACTGATGCTTACTTATTTTCTTAGGTCTACATGTAAATAAACATATGATACAATACTTTTTTTTAAAATGCTGTCTCCTCCTATATTTCTTTTTTTTTTTTTTTTGAGACGGAGTCTCGCTCTGTCACCCAGGCTGGAGTGCAGTGGCCGGATCTCAGCTCACTGCAAGCTCTGCCTCCCGGGTTCCCGCCATTCTCCTACCTCAGCCTGCCGAGTAGCTAGAACTACAGGCGCCCACCATCTCACCCGGCTAATTTTTGTATTTTTTAGTAGAGACGGGGTTTCACCAGTTTAGCCAGGATGGTCTCGATCTCCTGACCTCGTGATCCGCCCATCTCGGCCTCCCAAAGTGCTGGGATTACAGGCATGAGCCACCGCGCCCGGCCATTCTTCCTATATTTCAAGAGTAGTATGTAAATACCTCTCACAAAAAAAAAAGACTAAACATGCAAAATTCTTTTTCATTTCAGTTTCATATTATTAAATATGAGAGATTAAATTTGATGCTATAATGTTGCTCCTTGTTGACTAAATTACCACAGGCTCCAGGTGCAAATCTGCAGATCCTATTTCCAGATAAATGGAGAGTCTTCAGAGATGTAAGATATTTCATCTCTTCCGGAACTTCTTCTAAAAGGTTGTTTCTCAGATTTAGTGTTGTCAACTGCAAACATATGGAGGTTTAATGGACTCATGTATTATCCAACTTCAAATGAAAAAAAGAAATAATTTAAGCCCCCTTGCTCAGATCTATGTAACCTAAGAAAACTTCAAAATATTTTAAACAATTATTTCACTTATACCTAAAATTATGTTTATAAATAAAGTTCATTTGAGCTTCATGCTCACTTTATGTTAATTAAAACACAATTTAATTTTTAATTAGAGCAGTTAAGTTCATTAAAATTATATTACAAACCATCCCAAGGATATGTAAAACCACAATTTATAAATTGATGATCCATTTATAAATCATTTGAGCAACTTAAAGAGTATCTAAACCTTGTGACCTATAGAATCAAACTATTAAACACTCAGCAAAGGAACTAAGTTACTGAAAACAGAAACAGAGCCAAAGATCTGAGGTCCTCCTGACATACTATTCTCAAAGGAGTTATCTCATGTAGGCCAATAAGACCACTCTATTACATGTATACAGCCTCAGGAGGGCCTTTAACTTTGATGTCACTCTGTATGATCACAAAATTTAGAAAAGAAACTATTGAAATGGTATAATGAGGGTAGACAAGATCTACCCTACAGTTATCTGTCCTACAGAGAACAGATTGGTCAGGCCCAGGAAGAACTCCACATAAGGGGAGTTAAAAAGTTCCTCCTTGATGTTGTAATCCAATAAATCAGTGACAGGATTGTTCCCAAAAATATAGTAATATTCTTTGTAAAATCTAATTGTACTTTCCAAAATACAAAGAGTCTTTTATTTTACTCCCAAACATAATTTACTATTCAGGTTTAATTACCAATTGCATACTTTAGAATTTTAATAGTAAGGCCAAATAAAAGGAATCTTGGAAGTTTTAACAAACTAATGAATTTACATAAAACCAAAAAAATTAAGAATAAAATTTAAGCCATTTATATTTAAATGTCACCGAGTACTTGTTATGGATATAAGACAATGATTTAAATTAATACAAAGAAATATACATTGATATTAAAATGAAATTTCTCATCCTAGGAATTCATGGTAAAGTTTTCACTTGCATATGTGCTTTTGTCTGAGAATTACCATTATCCTAATTTATAATAGTATAATACATCTACTACCATGTTGGAGGTCTTCTTCTATTGTAAATGTGAAGTTAAAATACATTCATGTAGCTATTTTATCCAGGGTCTGTAACTGCATTGGTTTCCCACAACTGCTATAAAAAATTACCACAAATTTTGTGGCTTAGAACAACACAAATTTATCTTGTATTTCTGGAGATCAGAAATCAGAAACAGTCTCACTGACTACAATCAAGCTGGTGTTCATTTCTAGAAACTCCAGGGGATGATCTGTTCGCTTGCCTTTCCTAACTTTCGGAGTTGGCCTCCATTCCCTGGCTTATATGCCCCACTTGTACCTTTAAAGTCAGTAGTGGCTGGTTAAGTCTTTTTCAAATCACATCACACTAATGCTGACTCTTCCACATTTAAAAACCCTCATAATTACACTGGGTCCACCTGGATAATCTAGTGTAACTTCTGTTCTCCAGGTTAGCTGACTATCCACCTTACTTCTAGCTGCACCCTTAATTCCCCTTTGTCATATAACCTAACACATTCAGAGGATCGGGGGATTAGGTGTGGTCATCTTTGGGGATCCATTATTTGCCTATGAAAGTGACTATTTGAAGTCTCTCCCAAAACGAGGTAGATTTCATTCTTTTGCCTAAATTCAGTGAAACATGCACAGCAGTCTAGTAGTACTGAGAGCCCAAGAAAATCTCCATGAGGACTGGCAAGATATGCAAGAATGTGTCAGGCATTGTGAAAGGTCCAAGATTTTACCCAGTTTACAAGCTAACAAGTGAACCTGCCGCAGTTTCATGAATGCTGGTAGAAAACATGAGACCCCTGGGAAAGATAAAAGGGATTGTTTATTACTTAGAGCAATAGCAGTGTCCAGAATATTACTATTTTTGCACTGAAAATGCAAAGAACACAAAGAGATACCTAGATGTGAAGTAAGCTGTGTTACTGAACAGGAACAATGAGTTTAGGGATCCTGAATCTTTTATAATGGGCAGTAACCATGCCCTTCAGTCCAGAGGAAGATACTATTTCTAATCTCCAAGGCCGTCTGCTATGTAATTATACTGGAAAAATTGGTCCAAAACAAAGCCAGTCAGTGCCTCTGTTTACAGAATGTGCAGAAGTGTGAGACTCATGGTGAATTATCATCTAAAAAAAAAGGATGGTAACATATATTTTTAAAGTAAACAAGAAACAGCTTGTAATTTCCCACACTATCGATGCTTTTCTGTGTATTTCTGAGGGTATATACCGTACAGTGCTCATTTTGCATGTTATGTGGTAAGTTCTTACATATGAGTTAGATATATTTTTGTCATTGTGTTTTACAGAATATAAGGGTCTGGCCCAGATATATGAAGGTACATAGTAACTAGATTTCATCGTATGTCAAAAGGAAATCACAGATTATAATCAATCTTGACTGTAAAGAAGGGTGGGTTTCAGTTTTGGTTTTGTTTTTGGTTTTTTGTGGGTTTTTTTGATGCTTAGAAATACATCCATAAACAAACAGTTTTAAATATGCAGTCTAAACTGCACAGAATATGTATTCTAAGTGAATACATATATCTTAAAGCAGGTGGGTCGCCATTCATTTATTCACTCATTAAAAAATATTCATTGCGTGCTTAAGACATGTAACATCTTTGCCCTCAAGGCACTTACACAGTAAGAAAGTAACCATCCAATGACTATAAATGGCTAAACAAATTAATACAAAAATAACAGACAGTGTTAAGTGTTCTAGAGACAATTTAAAGAGTGAGGAGAAAGTGATTGATCAGGAGAACCTGTCTTAGAAGTTGATATATAGACTGAGATCTGAGTGACAATAAGGAAGAAGAAATGGTCAAAATAAAGACCCCAATGGAGGCACATTCTTGGTGTGGTTGAGGAGGCCAGGAGATGCAGCTGATGTGGCTGAGTACTGTAGGTAGAGGAACACTCAGCCAAAAAAGAAGTTGGAAAGGTATACTTGGGCCAGATTACATATGGTTTCATAAACCAGGGTAAGGGGTTGGGATTTTACTCTAAGTTCAGTGAGAAATGACTGTAGGGTTTTAAGCATATGTGTAACATTATTTGACATGTGTTTTAACAGGATCATCCTGGCATCTGTACAGCAGAATCTGCAGGGGCAACAAGAAGTGAAACACAAAGAGAACGCAGAGGCAATACTGCAGTGGTGCGGGCAAGAGGCAACGGCTTGAGCTAGGTAGTGGGTGGTGGACCTGGAGAGAGGTGGATGGGTTTGGGATATACTTTAGATGAAGAGCCAGAATGTTGTATGATGTAAGATAAATAGAAGATTATGAATAACACCTAAACTTGGAACTTGAGCACCTGAGATGGGGAAACTGGGACAAGTGCAGGTTTGGAGGAGGGACAAGGAATCAAGAGTTTAGTTTTATCCAAGTTAAAATTAAGAAGCCTTTTAGATCTTTAAATGACAATGTCAGGTAGGAGTTGTAAATGTAATTCTAGGGTTTTCAGGAGTAATCAAGAACACAGAATCAATTTGTGAGCCTTCAGTAAGTAAAAGGCATCATGTGGGATTGGAAGAGATGAGAATGTGAGCCTAGCAGAGGAAGTGACTGAGGAGTGGCTGAAGTAGAAGGGAAAGATAGGCCACTTAAAGCAACTGGTACACGGCATCCCACAGCTGAGCAGTGCTCCATTCGCAGCTACCATGAATTTATCCTATGAGGACTTTCTTCTGCACCCTTCCTGGAAGAATTTCCCTTAACTGCAAGGAAGTGCTTTACCTGGAATGTTGTGCCTCTGCTCCATCCTCCCAGACAGCTGCTAGACCATGACAGATGCCAGGACATAACAGCCCAACCCCTTTGCCTCTGTGCTACAGGGCATGCCCCAAAGCTCTGAAGGGATTGGGCTGAAACTACATTTCTCCTGGAACCACCTCTTTATTCAGGTTCTTTCCCTGCCCTGTCCAGATTCCCTCACTCCCAGACAGGTTTCTTCTGAGAGAAATGCCTCAATATTACAAAAATCTTATGTTTCAGGATTTCCAAGATATATAGTGTAACAGAATCCAAGGGAAAAGCAAAAGAAACAAAAAAGTATTTTAAGAAGGAAGATTTGGGACATATCCCAGGGGAAGACTAAATAAAATTAAAGCATAGAAATAACCACTGGATTTAGCAATCGGAAAGTGATTAGTGACCTTGAAAATAGGGGTGAAGTGTTGGGGAAGAAAGTCTGATTGAAGTGGGCTGTGCAGAAAATGTGAGAAAGCAAAGACAATGACTAATAGACAATTATTGTAAGAACTTTTGCTATAAAGGGAGACTAGAAAATTAAGAAGTTGGAGTTTCCCCCTGGCCCAAGACAAATGATAGATTAGCTTATTTATGTGCTGATGGAAATAAACCTGTAAGGATTAGAAACTCATGCCTTAAATATGGGGACACTCACAGAATCAAAATCCTTTAGAAGATGAAATAGGTACAAAGTACAAGTGGGTGCTGGCCTTAGATAAGAGTAAGGGCTCTTCATCAACGGTAGTAGGAAGGAAGGTAAGAAAGGGTGAGTGAGGATGAGATAAGTAGATGAATTTGTGATGAAAACATGAGAGAGTTCCTGAAGGATGGTGTCTGTTTTCTCAAGGAAATATGAAACAAAGTCATCTGCTGAGAGTAAGAGATTAGGAGGTTTGAGGAAAAGGAAAGGGTCACTTTGAAAGGCAATCTAGGCGAATGTAGTAGGGTGAGCAACAACCACAGTTGATTATCTCATCCCACTTAGCTCCCAAGATATTGTAAAATGGATAGATGACCTAGGAAAAGACATTTTATCTGGATAATGCATTAACTACATGGTCCTTTGACTGGAAAAAGCTACCATGTGAAATTCTGAGCTCTGCAACCAAGAATGTAGCTTGGAGAAGAGGAAGAGGGTTCACATAAAAACCTCAAATTGTAAAGTATTTCAGAGTCAAAACTAAAATCATGTGAGTGGGACTGGGAATAGTGTTCATAGCATAGGATAACCAAAGGAAGATTCACTGATTAAATTTAAATTCATAAATTTAAATTTACATCTTAAAGACTAGGTAGTAGCATTTATACTCTGTCACCATGGCAAATACGTCAGAGCTTCAGTGTAGATTACTTAAATTATACAGAAAGGTCCAGAAACACTGTAGCAAGGATTGAGTTACCTTTGAGAAACACCTCAAGCCCCAACCTAGATGTTTCATTAATTCAATTACGTTTAAGATATGTCTATTATGGTACTATTTCTGAATGCTAGAGGAAGAGTGAACAAGACACACAAGATCCCTCTCTACAATGCTTCTATGTTGGGAAGTGAGTCAGACAACAAATAAAAAAACAAATAAATAGTGTGTTAGTAGTTAGTCTTAAATATGAAAAAAAAGAAAACAGGATAATGTGATGGAAAGTAACTCAGGACTAGATAGGGTCATTAGAGAAGGACTCTGAGAAGATGACATTTGATGTAAGATATTTGGAATGCTTTGACAAAGTTGTTTCAAATGGTGTTTTACTAACAAAGAGCTGCAGAAATAGCAGATATCCAGAAAGAATTTACAGTGTTTCATTAGTAACATTCTCTATGGTTATGTGTAGTTCCTGACTTTAGTCATAAGACGGACAACTATTTGATAAGCTTTAAAGTTTGCATCTCTTCAATAATTTACATATAGAATGAAGTTCTACTGGTATTCTCTGTCCCTTGGAAATTGGTATGGTTATAGATGGAAAGACACCATTGCTACTGATTGCTATAGATTGAAAGACACCACTGGTACTCATAGACCCATGAGCCACAGAATTATAGCAACTAACAATTAGAAGAACTTTTTTTTGAGACAGTCTCATTCTGTCGCCCAGGCTAGAGTGCCGTGGCATGATCTCAGCTCACTGCAACCTCTGCCTACTGAGTTCAAGCGATTCTCATGTCTCAGCTTCCCAAGTAGCTGGGATTACAGGTATGTGCCACTATACTTTGCTATTTTTTTTTTTTAATAGAGATGGGATTTTTGCCATGTTGGCCAGACTGGTCTCAAACTCCTGGCTTCAAGTGATCAGCCTGCCTCAGCCTCCCAAAGTGCTGGGATTACAGGCATGAGCCACCGCACCTCGCCTAGAAGGAAATTTTACAAGTCACATAGACCAATACACAGAATGCAGGTGGGCAATTATATACCTTCCCTATGAGCACACCCATTAATGGGTAGCACTTTTATCTTGTTAGGAAGATCTAGCTATCTATATCTAATTTTTTAATGTTTAGGTTCTCTGAAATTTCTACCCAATTCTTCTCACAGCAATCATAATAAATATTTGCATTCCTTCTCTCTCACATGACAATCTTTCAAAGTTTTGAAGATTGCTATCATATTCCCTCTAATTTGTTCCATTTTCCCCTTAACTATTTCCCTCAGGACATAATTTCCAGACCCCTGACCATACTGACCACTCTCTAATTTTTGTGAGCACTCCTCTCTGAAAACATGGAGTCTATGGTAAGACAAGAAATCAGCTCTCATAGCATATATGCTGGTGGAACCACAGGTCTCCCTTAGGCGCATGACAACACTTCTATTATGCAGCCTAACATGGCATGTACTCTTTCAGCAACAGGGCACATTGTTGGTGAATAATTAGTTTTGTCTGTGGCCAACAAAAACCCCTAAGCTAACTGTCAAGCAGATATCCCACATCCTGGACTTGTGCAATTGAATTCATTTCTTAATCTAATGTAGGAATTTACATTTATCCCTGTTTAAAAAAAAAAAAAAAAAAAGTGGATCTTGTTAGTTTTGGCTTCTAAGATATCTCCAGCGGATCACTCTAAATTCCAAGTATAAAACTGGACTATGCCCCTTGGAAAAACTAGATCTGTTTCTGCCACTTCTCATAAACCCGTGGTGGCCAAACATTGGAGCTACCTAGAACATCTTTCCCTCCCTCCACCTAAATTCAATCTGCCACCAAATTTTAGTTTTAAAAATCCTTTTAGATGTACCTTTTTCAGTTCTATCTCATTGCAATCAACCTAGTACTTATTACTGCCTGCCTGTAGCATTACATAGCAAAAGATACAAAGAATGGATGTATTATGACTTAAATTTCCTTAATTCAATCCTATTAGATTACATCTAAACAGCTTCCCAAAAGATGAACCTAAAATTTATCTACCCAGTATATCCTAAAAGTTTCTAACCACCCTGTAGATAGTCTTTTCTATGTCTTTGTATACTTGCTCCAAATACTGTCTGTCTATGCTCTTACTAAATTTTATTTGATTTGTTTGGTTGTATTGACCCACTCATAACTGAAAGTTATAGCCTATCTGTGGCCTGCCTTAAAATAGGCATGTGCACTTTCTCTTACATCTTGGATATGAGGCAAGCATCTCAATGTCCACTGATGCCTTTGAATTATAGAATCTAGGTTCAATGTATAGTGATTTTTTTTGTAAGTAGGAGAGAAGAAGACAAGAAATTTAAGAAGAAAACATACTGATTAATCTATTAATGACAATACAAATGGCTAATATTTAATTTAAATATAAATTATGTGCCAAGGATATAAAACACTGTGCCAAGCTGAACATTGTCTAATGTGGACCTCGCAATAACCCTGATCTTACAGAAAAGGGATCTGAAGTCCAGGCTATGATTTATGGTGAAACATGACATAGGTTCATTCTATGGTCTATATTCCTAACTTCTACCCTGCACTGTCTTCAATAATATACTGCGTATCTTTAAAAAGAATTTACTATTGCTCAGAATGATCATACATATGCACATGATACAAATATATATATATATATATGTATACAGACACATATGCTCACACACATACACATGCTCACAAAATGAAACGGAATACAACACATGGAATTCTTATTTTAAATATCCTTGTCCTATCATGTGTACACTCTTGAGTCTGTATTGTGCAGTAGGCAAAGCACAGTCTGTTTGCTATGCAATGTACCAGATATGTGATCTTGGACAAGTCACTCAAATTCCTAAGCCTCTATTTCTTTATAAAAATGGGGATGCTAGCATTTACTTCTTAGGGTAGTCTTAAGGATTAGAGACAGTTTAATAAAGTGCCAGGCAAACAGCAGATATTATTAAATGATAATCTTTTAATTAGCACCAGGTATGGTGCTAGAAATGCAGTAAACACCTGATACAAACATACACATATACACGTACACACATATTGATACTTTACTGGTTTTCAAATTTTAAACCTGCTTATTTTCTTAATTTCTAACTCATTTTTTCAAATATTTCTAAATTCACAAGCACTCTCTTATTAGGCATGGGATATTAAATTTAATAGATTATAAATCATGATTAAATTACACACATATATTCATTACCTGGCTGACGGTGAAGAGCCATGTATGTTAGGCTTACCTGCAGGAGTGACACCTATAAATATAAGTGGGATCGGCAGGATCTCCATGTGCAGGGTCAACCACGGGCAAGGAACCTGAAGCAGTCTTGCTGGCAGTGCCAAGGCGCAACTCCAGGGTCAGCTTTGTTTCACCCTCAGAACTCGCTAACCATAGTTATGAGGCACAGTTACCAACAGCAACTCTATTTTCCTCTCCTATTTGACTGAATTTAGAAAATCACTTTGATTTACAAATTACCAAAAGGGAGATATCTGATAGAAACTAAGAGACTGGTATATCTTCCCAGATGTTTGGGCAAAAATTTAAGAAACATTTAGATTGGAAAAGTTTAAAGAAATATTCCTGCATACTTTAGTACGTAGAGAGCAATGCACCCCATTTGCTGAATTAAGCCTAAACTCTTAGCTCAGAAACCGGTATGACTAATAGACACAGTATTTTTTAAAAAATAGTATTTGTTTCCACAGAACCTTTAAATATACAATCCTGCTGTGACAAAAATTCACCAGTGCTGGGGACTGGATGGACTGTCCCCTATTGTCAATGTCCCCTATTGACTATGCATGTATGAGCTACCAGTTCGCCACAGTTCCTTCCTGGTCCCTTTTTCTCACGTTTCAAACATTAGTTGATCATACATACGTGGATTTATTTCTGGGCTCTCTATTCTGTCCCATTGGTCTATGCGTCTGTTTTTATGCCTAAGCCATACTATTTTGATTACTGTGGCTTTGTAATATATTTTGAAATCAGGAGGTATGATGCCTCTAGTTTTCATGTCTATGCTCAATAATGTTTTGGCTATTCAGGTTCTTTTGTAGTTCCATATGTATTTTAGAATTTTTTTTCTATTTTTGTGAAGAATACCATTGGGATTTTGATACAAATTGCATTGAATATGCAGATCACTTCCAGTAATATGGACATTTTAAAAATATTAATTCTTGCTATCTATGAAGAAGGGATGTCTTTCCATTTACATGTATTTTTTTCAACTTCCTTTATTAATGTCTTATAATTTTTCTTGTATAAATCTTTGACCTGTTTGGTTGTTTATTCGTGAGTAGTTTACTATTTTTATGGCTATTGTAAATGGTTTGATTTTTTAATTCCCTTTTCAGATACTTTATTCCTTGTGTATAGAAACATGATTGATTTTTGTATGTTGATTTTATAACCTGCAACTTGACTGAATTCATTTGTTAGTTCTAACAGGTTTTTCATTGAGTCTTTAGACTCAGTTGAGTCTTTAGAGTTTTCTATGTTCACAATCATGTCATTTGCAAACAGAGATAACATTATTTATTTTCTGATTTGGTTGCCCTTTTTTTTTTCCTTATTTAATTGTTGGCTACGACTTCCAGTACTATGTTGAAAAGTAGAGAAGTAAGTATTCTTTCCTTGTACCAGATCTTACGGAAAAGCCTGCAGCTTTTCCTCACTGATTATGACGTTAGTTGTGGGAGTTTCATATATGGCCTATACTGTGTCAAGGTAAATTCCTTCTATACCTATTTTTTTGAGAGCTTTAATCATGAATGGATGCTGAACTTTGTCAAATGCTTTTTCTGTATCTATTGTGATAATGAGCTGGGTTTTTTTTTCCTTTCGTTTTGGCAATGTGTTGTATCACATTGATTGATTTGCATATATTGGGGTCCTCGGCGGTAAAAGGTGCTGGAGTGCTGCTGATCTCTTTTCCTTCTATCAGGGGAGGTTGTGGCCAAGGGCATGCCCCTTGGTGTTAGGTCCAGCAAATGGGCGTGTCTGGGTCACAGAGATGCCACTGTCTGAGGTGCAAGTGCATGCAGAGCAGCAGCAGAGCTGGGTCTGGAGCACAAGTACATGCAGAGAGCTCACGGCTTTGAGGTCCCAGGTCACAGCCACTTCTGAATGACATTTTCATGGAATGAGAAAAATGGCCACAGCAGGACGTTAATTTTGCTGGATAAAAATTCTTTATTGTTTCTGCAGTAATAATGTGTTTCAGGATTTTGTTTTCATTAAATACTAACAGTATCTTGGTTCTCCAATAATTATAACATATTTTCATGCTTAATGCTTCCCCTTGAGATTTACCATCTTCCCCATGAGAGCATCCTCCTTTTGTATTTGCATAGCACAGTGTACTTTCTATTATCAATTATCAATTATTATTATCTATATTATAAGGACTTGTGTATATATATTTTTTATTTTTTTAACTTTTAAATTCAGGGGTACATACATGTCCAGGTTTGTTGCATAGGTAAATTTGTGTCATGGGAGTTTGTTGTACAGATTATTTCATCACCCCGGTACCAAACCTAGTAGCCATTAGGTATTTTTCCTGCTCCTCTCTCTCCTCCCAGCCTCCACTCTCTGATAGGCCCCAGTGTGTGTTATTCCCCTCTATGTGTCCATATGTTCTTATCATTTAGCTGCCACTTATAAGTGACAACATGTGGTATTTGGTTTTCTCTTCCTGTGTTAGTTTGCTAAAAATAATGGCCTTCAGCTCCATCCATATCCCTGCAAATGACATAATCTCAATTTTTTTTTTTTTTTTTTTTTTTTGAGACAGAGTCTTACTCTGTCGCCCAGGCTGGAGTGCAGTGGCACGATGTCGGCTCACTACAACCTCCACCCTCTGAGTTCAAGCAATTCTCCTGCCTCAGCCTCCAGAGTAGCTGGGATTACAGGCACCTGCCACTGTGTTCATTTAATTTTTTGTATTTTCAGTAGAGACGGGGTTTCACCATCTTGGCCAGGCTGATCTTGAACTCCTGACCTCGTGATCCACCTGCCTTGGCCTCCAAAGTGCTGGGATTACAGACACAAGCCACTGCACCCGACCCATAATCTCATTTTTTATGACTGCATAGTATTCCATGGTATGTATGTACCACATTTTCTTTATCCAGCCTATCATTGATGGACATTTATGTTGATTCCATGATTCACATGTATATTTTACCTCTACTATTAAATTGGAAATTTTCCAATGACAGGGTCTCTCTGTGATTCATCTAGCATTCAAAGAACAATGTCTGGAATATAATAGTTGCTCAATAAATATTAGTTGAATGATGCCTGCTTGGATCATCTCCGTAAAGACTCAAACTATGGAATAGTCACTGTGGATCCACATCAGTTTTTATTTTCAAAATCAAATATCTTTTGAGCTCAATCTGTTCTAATTTGTCCAGCTTGATTTATTTCCTTCTAATGAGCTGCATGCTTTCTTTATTCTAGCCTTCTGCTCATTCTCACTAACCCCTATATTCAATTCAATGTAGTGCATATCATATGTAGGCCTAGAACTTGGACTAGACAGCCTCTCTTAATGTTTAATTATTCCATGTTTGTAGCTATTAATTATCACTAGAAAACTCTATGCTACTTATTTTATATTTTAATTACTTGGTTTTGACTAACTTAGATACCCCCCCCACCCCGCCCCCGTCTTTTTTTGAGACAGAGTTTTGCTCTTGATGCCCAGGCTGGTGTGCAATGGCAAGATCTCAGGTCACTACAACCTCCACTTCCCAGGTTCAAGTGATTATCCTGCCTCAGTCTCCCAAGTCACTGGGATTATAGGCATGTACCACCACACCCAGCCAATTTTATATTTTTAGTAGAGACGAGGTTTCACCATGTTGGCCAGGCTGGTCTTGAACTTCTGACCTCAGGGGATCCCCACCACCTCAGCCTCCCAAAGTGCTTGGATTACAAGCATGAGCCACTGCACCTGATCAGATAAAACCTTTCTAAGTATTAAAAAAAATTCTCAAATGTCCATCTTTATCTGGAAGACTGTCTTCCAAAACTAAATCATGGTTATACCATTTTGGAATAAACTATTAGATTATTTGCCTATAAGATGTATAAATAGGTTTGAACTACTATGTGAAATACAAATCTTTAACTTCCTTAAGAGTGAATATTCATATTTACTATAATCAAATAGTATACATGTGTCAGGTTCTGTAAGCTATTTTGTAAAAGTAATTGAATCAAATTAATGAGGGAATAATAACTGGATTTTACATTTTTGAATTAGCATGTGTATGGCCAAGGTATGGGGGAGGTTCAATTTATGGTTCAATTTGCTAATTCTTATCAATACCTTTTTTAAAATAAATCTGTGGCATTCTTAAAACTGCTGTTCAATACAACTGCCAAACTGCTTCTGAGTCCAGCTCTTCCTGAAGGAATTTATTTATATGAGTAACTACCAATTTCAAAGCTACTATTTAATTTTGCAGTAACTTCTTAACAAAGTCATATTTCTCAAAACAATTATAACTTCACTAGAAACTGAGAGGAAGTTTCCATGGGTCAGCATTTTATCTAATTTCTAGATATTTCATGGAGATCCCCACAACCTCTTACTGCTGGCCCCTTAAATCCCAAAGTTAAGCTCAGTGTCATGAAATATAAGGAGGATTTTCTACTGGCATTAACAGTAAAAGATTATCAAGGCATTACCTTTTAATATCCCATCAAAAGCTTCATAAGGAAAGAATAAGAAGGAAGGACAAGGGTTTCAAATTATTAGAATTCAATTAAAATGTAAAATCTTAACATTCAATTAAAATGACATTCAATTAAAATGTAAAATCTTAAGTGTTTGGAAGTTTTAATGAAGGTTCAGCTAAAATTTTCTATGGAACCAATATGGATAAGGCATTCTATATTAGGTAGATAACAGTGATGGCAACTTTAGGAGCTAAGAATGACGAGGCCCAATTTTCAGATGAGTCAAGGCAGGTCTACAGATAGAGTATATCAGTTGTTCTACATCACTGGTGAAGGAAAGAAGAGGCCTGGGTCTTTTCTAGATGCCTGCCAGCAGAGAGAGAAACTGGATTTCCAGCAGGGGGTTCAGGAGACCTAATACACGCCTCAACATGAAAGGACAGGCAAAGGAGACGTGAACGGTTCCTGGAGAGAAGGTACTCACTATGTGCCCCTGTACCAGGAAAGGACTCAACAAAACAGGATAATGAATCCCTGTTTTGAGAGCAAGGCTTAGGAAATAGGAGGCATTACCTTACTGATGAAGAAAGAACAGATTTTAAGTGGATGGAACAGGAGAAGAGAAAGGCTTGACGCTGACAAACAGTATAAGGGACATGGATCTTCTCTGTTCTGCTTGGGTTAGAAAGTGAGACCAGAATGCCCAGGGAGGAAGAGTTAGGGGAAGTCTTTGCTCATGTCATTCCTTTCCTATTCCTCTGCATAACTTGTTCTTTATCAGGGATGTCCGATCCTTTGGCTTCCGTGGTCCACACCTAATAGGGACATATGAATGATTCTGATCCTTTTTGTACTGCTACCACCTAGTAGACTGCCTACTCCACTGCAGGCACACATAATTAGCTGTTTAATGTATGAATGAATGAAGTTGATTGGGTTAAAGGGTCATTAAGGACAGCAAAAGTATGAAAAGGAGAGATTAAGGACATAATTAGTAAGTTTATAAACTACTCAAATCTGGTTAGAGTTGGTCTTATTTACTGTCAATTGTTTATGGCCAAATAAAAAGCTATGGCAGACCGTATCTTTGTCCTGGTCGGCTGCACGTGTGAGTAGCTTAAGGGGAACTTTGCCACACTGCCATTGGACTTTACGATGCATGTCAACAATGCTGCACACAATTAGCGATGATGGCTATTTGTTTTACCTATGAGGAACCTTTGTTCCTACATGTGTTTGGTTAAGCTGGACTTTGAAAATTACTTCCTTTTCACTCATGTTGACATTATATGAGTTAGTAAGTAAAAAGCAATAGGGACAAGACAAGATCTTTGCCCTCAAAATTCATAAAGTGTTTGTCTGAAAATTGTTGACATCCCCATACTTCAAGAGCCACAGTCCAAATGCATTCACCATAAATTATAGGACATTAACCCATTTTTTTCATTGTCATTAGAAGTGACTGAAATTTTCCACAGCTTCACTAGTTAAATTAGCAAAGAAAAATGGAAGTAGGATCTAAAGTAGGTTATTTACTAAAGAACTCCTACCCCCTCATTTTATCATTGTTGCTAGTTATATCATAATGGTAACACTAATCATAAATGTATTTAAAGCTTCTACATGCCAGCCATGGAGCTTTAAATATAAAAACATTTAATTTAATCCCCAAACATGAAGGCAGGGACCACACTTTGTGCACATCTATATCCTGGGGAACAGCATAGATGCAAGAAAATGAATGATAAATATTTGTTAAAAGAATCACTATGGGCCGGGTGTGGTGGCTCACGCCTGTAACCCTAGCACTTTGGGAGGCCAAGGTGGGCAGATCATCTGAGGTCAGGAGTTCGAGACCAGCCTGGCCAACATGGCAAAACCCCATCTCTACTAAAAAAACAAAAAAATTAGCCAGGCATGGTGGCAGGCGCCTTGTAATCCCAGCTACTCGGGAGGCTGAGGAAGGAGAATCACTTGAACCTGGGAGGTGGAGGTTGCAGTGAGCCAAGATCACGCCACTACACTCCAGCCTGGTAACAGAGCAAGACTCTGTCTCTAAAATCATAACAATAACAACAATAATAATAAACATAATAAAAGAATCACTATGGGCTAGGTAGGGTGACTCACACATATAATCCCAGCACTTTGGGAGGCTGAGGTGGGAGGATTGCTTGAAGCCAGGAGTTCAAGACCAGCCTGGGAGACAAAGTGAGACCCTGTCTCCAAACAAAAAAAAAATTTTTTAATTAGCCAGGGGTAGTGGCACACACCTGTAGCCCCAACTACTTGGGAAGCTGAAGTAGGAGAATCATTTGAGCATAGGAGTTCAAGGCTGCAGTGAGCTGTGATCACACCAATACACTCCAGCCTGGGTGACAAGCAAGACCTATCTCTTAAAAAAAAAAAAATATGCAAACAAATGGGAGGAGGGGACAATGCATGTAGTGTTCGAAGCAGTCATCTTTAGGCAACTCAGTTTTTAAGAACTATAAATTGAACACCAGACCCTGATAAATTTCACAGTAAATATATAGAATAATAAATAACACAATAGAGCTGAGAGCAACAACAGATCTGAGAGCAACCTCCAAGGAGACCTCATTTTATATTTACTGGTTGAGTGACCTTTGACAAATAATTTAACCTCTTCCTGAACCCTACGTTTTATTAACAGTATGAGGGTAATAACTTTCTTGCAAGTTGTAGAAAATGATAAGCTCCTGATACTACGCTTGGCTCCCACTAAATGGTTGATGTTATTCTGTTACCATTTTGCGAGTAAAGAAATTTAAAAGTAGTATTTTTGTTATAGGAATTTAAAAAAAAAAATCAAGACTATTTTAATACTTCACATTCTGTGGGAAATGTGACCAAAAAATCAGTATACTGGGGCAAACCGGGCTTCGTATGATGATAAAAGGCTACTTCAAAAGATAAACACAGTAGACATAAAACAAAATGAAACAAAAGTCATAGGTAGATGGGTAGCTTTAAACATTATCGATAAAGGGTATGACTATAGAACATAAGAAAGAGTTCAAATTAACTTTAAAAGTACACGGGAATTTTAGAGAAAACTATTAGAATAAGAATTATAATCACTGAATTTTGATATACACATCACCAAGTTATAAAGCCCACAAGACACTCTGTGGCATCAGTCAGGTCAGCTGAATGACACAATACGCCCTGCCCCTTTTCTCTGCTTTATTTTTCCCCTTAACACTAATCACCACCTCACATCCTATTTTCCCTCTTTGTTTCTTACATCACTCCTGACTAGAACATAAACTCTACGAGGGCAGAGATTTCCATCTGTTTTGCTCATCGCTGAATCACCAGTTCTGAGTGCCTGAGACACAGATGGTCCTCAATGCTTAGGCAAAAATTGAGGCCCAAAGAAACTAAGTGCCTTGTATATAGCTGGTTCAACCAGTTAAGTTGTGCCAGCACTTCTAAACTCTCATCTAGGGCTCTTTTCAATTCTCTAAGCTGTCTCTTTCTTTGAAACCTTCATCTGCCTTTCCTTTTTTTAATGAGACAGAATCACTTTGCAGCCCAGGCTGGAGTGCAGTGGTGCAATCTCAGTTCACTGCAACCTCCCATATTCTGGGCTCAGGCAATCCTCTGGAACTACAGGCACATGCCACCGTGCCTGACTAATTTTTTACTTTTATTTTTTTGTAGAGAGGAGGTCTCACTATGTTGCCCAGGCCGGTTTCAGACTACTGAGCCCAATCTGCCCACCTTAGCCTCCCATACTGCTGGGATTACAGATGTGAGCCACCGCACCAGGCCATCTGCCCTTTATTACCAACTGTGAGAGGGATGGAGCTGTACATCTGAACTGTATGATAATCTACAACCATTCTTTAAGGGTTTCTAGCACATTTTATCTAGCATGCTTCTAGAACTCCCATCACACAGGGGAAAAAGTTTTTTTTTTTTCCAAAATTCCACAATCTCTCCAAGACCCTATATAAGAAAAATTGCTAGCTCATGAACAGCTAAACATATGCCATTGGCCTGAATCTGACTTTTAAAGTACTTTAAAGATAGGCTAGACTATAAGCAGCCTAGTTTCAAATCAGTTGAATTCTTAATGGTGTAATTTCCTCTTTAAAAGTAAGCACCGGGCTGAGCCAGCTCCCTGGTGAAGGAACTGAGTGTGAACAAACAGAAGTCAACATTTAGGTTACCCCTAAATAGAAGAATAAGAAGAGAAGTAATAAAGGGAGCCACAAGAAGACAATGTAATGATAATCAGACTCTTGGGGCTTTTTCCTATGGAAGTATATTTTGGAATCTGTAACTTTTTACTAAACAACTATTAACCAAGTGTGAGACAAGAATACAGACATTTTCAGATATGCAAGGGATCAAACAAGTTAACTACCACATACCCAGACTAGGATGATTTCTCGAGACTCCTGGAAAAACTAAGAGAGCAAGCCAAGAAAGGAAAATACAGGATACAGGAAACAGTGGGTCCAATTTAAGAGAGCAACAAAGTGAATGTCTTTGGCTGACGGTATCTAGCAAACCTAGATAGCAATCAACTTAGATTGGGGCAGAGGATGGAGGGTCTTAGAGGGAAGTCTCTCAAGGAAAAGTACATTTGACAGAAAAAAATAATATGGTCGAGTTTGAAATAAAATGAGGCCACCATAAAGCTAAGGCGCAAGAACAAAGGAAAGGTTATTAGAAACCCTAAGGGAACAAAAATTGCATATAAGAAAGAAAATAGAATCATAGATTAATTGACCCCATGTGAATATTTATTTATTAGTAATATATATTTTTAGAAGTTAAGAGTTATCCAAGACACAAAACAAATACTTAATTATGGTTATAACTTAATACAATATAAAAGCTCTAAGTCTTATAAAAGTAAAAACTTCAGAGTTTGTGAGGGAGGAGAGGAAAGGACAGCTGAAGGTGGATTACAGAGGCTGACACTGTCATCTTACGAAGTGGGGAAGTGGGGAGTCAAAAGAGACTGCAGTTGATGAAGGAAGAAATAAAGGTGTAGTAACATTACATGTAAAAGATACCTGTAGGCCTAATCCCCTGATTCCAGATGTGGGCCAATATACAATAGATACATTAATATAACTATCTAGAAGATGAAGAAAAATGATGCCAAATATAGACAAATCAAGAAAATAGATGAGTTAAAAGTGGTTATATATGAAGATCAGGATTGGAGATGAGGGGAAGTAGGATAGAAGATAGCTTCTTGTTATACACTTTTTGTAATATTTAATTCTCTGTAACCAATGGTATTACTTTAATGGAAATAAATTCAAATAGAAGGAGAGAATAGGTTCATGACTCAGTCAAGTCCCAAATTCTCTTGAGTAGAAACTCCTCTTTCTTATTAAAAAATTCCAAGTCCTTGTTGTCTTGTAACTACAAGTGTACTTTCTGCAATTACTAATGAAGTGGGGAATTTGTAAATGTTACCCTATTTCTTACAAAGATACAACTGCAGATTACAAACTCAATTTCTTAAACCTAAAAGGAAATGAGGTACGGTGAAAGTAAGAAAATACAGATTTATTTTTTGGAACTGTAAATTCAAAATTAATGAGTTATAATGCCTTAGCTGCTTATAGGTTCTTCCTGTGCTGATGACAATTCAGAAGCGAACAAAAAGAAAATTACCAAGTTAATATCCCTTGCCTTCTCTCAACCTCAAGATTTTTGGCAGCTAGAGTTTCACATTGTTAGGCAGAAAGGTTTAACACAAGCATCTGGGATTCATTCATGTCAGCTATTGCTCTTTAAAAAAGAATATTTTTTATTTAGAATATTAACCTTCCTTTAAAGACTATTTCAAGAGAAATAAATGTCCCTTCCTTCCTATTCCCTGCCAACACGCCATTTCAAAGTTTCAGCCTGCCCTAGGAAATTGAAAAGGAACTCCCTTCCTACATCTTAAATGTCTCTTCATTCCATAAGCAAAAGCTTCAGGACAGTCCCCAGGGTGAACATCATCTCCTGGATCCTCAAAACTACTTCCAGATGTGAGCCCCCAAGGTAGATGAGCAGATCCAGGTTTCCAACCCCTTTCCAGATGACAGCCTCTAGAAAGATGAGTGTGGCAGAGACCCAGTCCCCCGATTCCAGACATGGGCCAAAGAGCACATGAATAAATTGAAACTCCTCTCCCTACCACACGGAATTCCCTAAGGGATAAAGCCTTCTGATGCCTCTCCTGCTACACTCCACATTAAGTCTCCAGAGACCGAAGTCTCCACAGATCGAAGTGTTATTGTTCTGTCTCTTACCTCTTTTTTCTCTCTTCCTGTTCTCCATCTTCAAAACCAAACAACAACAACAAAACACTGTTCCTCACCTGGGTCAAGGTGTGTAACTCTGGGCACACTTTAGGGATTAGGTTATTCTGAAGAACTAGAGTCTTCAGGCCGGGCAGTTTTCCTAATGCTGAGGGCATCTTTGTCATCTTCTTCCCATTCAAAGTAATGATCTTCGTGTTTTTACCACCACTCAATGCTTTTATTAACAATCTCTCAGTCATGATCTTGGAAAAGAAGTAGAAAACAAAGAAGGTAACCATTAGAGATTAGAGTTCTTTATTATACAGCTTTAGAACCTCTAATTACAGAATTGGTGTGTCATAGAAGCAAGAACATTCTGAGATCCACCATGTTGAAGGCGGGAAGCATTAGATTATTTTCCCATGTGAAAGATATGAAGGGAAAGTACCTGGTCCAGGTTTGGGGCAGGAAATGTATCAGGTAAGCCTAAGATAGCTTATACCGCAATGTTGAAGTTATTAGAGATTAATGAAGACACAGAAGTGAATTTCTAGGAGCTCCCACTAGTCTAAGATGGAAAATATTAGGGATCAGAAAAAAATAATCTACAGTAGACTGAGACATATCAAAATACATTAAAATCTGAGTTCATATGGCATTTTTTAAAAAGAAACATTACTCACACTGGGAATTACTAGTGCACCAACTCAGTCTGACAATTGATAAAGGAAAAAATATAAGCATGTATTCTGCTCTTCCAGTACAAACTGTACTTAAATATATCTTAATAGTTAATAAAGTTCTTTTTCACAAGAATCAAAACTAATAAATGAGAAAGACAAAATAACTTTAGAATAATGACAATTTTTGCAAATTCTAATAAAATAATGGAGCTATGCAAAAATCATAATTGGAGACTAAAAGTATTCGATGAAAGGTGGATGAGGAACTTTATAATCAAGTGATCAGGTTAATAACCCACTAATCAATTTTAGCTTCAATAAAATTGAGACAATCACATTATAAGCCTTATGAGGTAATGAATTAAAAAGTACACAGAAGCACCACCTATGAAATGTTCCTGCCCAAAAATTAAATCTGAATCTAATCATGGCTTCAAGATCTAACTATGATTTACAAAAAAAGAGAACCAGAGAATAAGTTAAGTTCATTATAGGGAAACACTCAGTCAAATCTATAACATGGAAGATTCTACAGGACTGGTCCCTGGTCCCATGTCACAAGGTTTCACCAACAAATGAAAGGCATTAATAAAAAGGAGGGAAAACTGTTATGAGGTAAGTGAAACTTAGGGCAAATAACAGCTAAATGCAATGTCTGGACTGTATTTGAATCTTCAATTGAATACAAACATCTCAGGGAAATTTGTTCATGGGCTATTAGATGAGAGAAATTAATTCTGTTACGTGTGAAAATGGTAAGGTGGTAGTATTTATTTTAAATGTGCTTAACATTCAGAAATGCATACTGAAATTTTCAAGTGAAATAAAATGATATCTTGAGTTTTCTTTAAAATAATATAGGGGAAAACTGGGTGGAAGAAACTGATCAAAAAAGATTGACAAAATGTTGATAATTATTAATGCTGAGTAATAGACACATAGGGGGTTGTATTAGTCCATTCTCGCACTGCTATAAAGAAATACCTGAGACTAGGTAATTTATAAAGAAAAGAGGTTTAATTGGCTCGCAGTTCTGCAGGCTATACAGGAAGCATGGTGCTGGCATCTGCTCAGCTTCTGGGGAGCCCTAAGGAAACCTACAATAATGTTGGAAGGCAAACGGGGAGCCAACACTTCACATGGCCAGAGCCAGAGGAAGACAGAGAGGAAGGAGGTGCTAACACTTAAACAACCAGATCTCAGGATAACTCACTCACTCACTATCAGCAGAACAGCACTGAGGGGATGCTAATCCATTCATGAGAACTCCACCCCCAGGATCCAATCACCTCCCACCAGGCCCCATCTCCAACACTGGGGATTATAATTGAACATGAGATTTTGGAGGGGACACAAATCCAAACCATATCAACATTCATTATATTAGTCTTATTATTTTTGCATATGTTTAAAAATTTCCAAATAAAACATTAAAACGGGAACAAAAAGGAGAGGGAGGGGAGCTGTGGCCAGTAACATTTTATTATTATCACAACCCCATCAGCACCCAGATAGGATGCATCTTAGAGGCATTAGGATTACACATGTATGTGACACACTTAGATGTGGATTTCCAAAAACCTAAACATTATAAAATACATTCTGCACTGAAAGTGATCTGAACAGAAATCAATCCTTCCTTTGGCATTCAGAAATCACTTTATTTATTTATTCAACAAATATTTACTGAGCACCTACTACATAGTCAACACTGTTGCAGGAGTGAATGAAAAAGATAAAAATTTCTGTTCTCAAGGAAATTCCATTCTAGTAGGGGAAGAAAAACAATCAGATAAGTAAATCTACTATGTTAGATGGTGATTTCATGCCAAGGGAAAAAAACTAAGCAGAAAAGAGAAATAGGGAGTGTGGGAAATGAGAAGTTTACAATTTTAAACAGGATGACCAGGAAAGGCCTCACTGAGAGAATGCTATTAGAGACAAGACCTCTTCCAGTAAGAGAGTAAAAGCAAGTGCCAGAATTCTAAAAAAGGATCATTAAATTTTTAAAGGGATTATAATGAATATCAATATCATAACAGTAAATCAAGAGGTGCTAATAGTGACTTTCAGTTGCTAGAATGACAGATAAAATAATTTTTCAGCTTCTTAATCACTGCTGTTTGCCTTCCCTCTTCCAAACCTATGCTTCGTCTTCTTTACTTTGATATTATTTGTTTCCTAAGAATAATAAAGCTGTTACTATCAAAACAAACTGATCACAAGGCTCTGTTTAAAAAAAAAAAGAATCCATGACAATAATCACCTCTTAAGTAACTACTGGGTGGCTAGCATCCCAGCTGACACTGTCCAAACCCTGGAAATTTGTTACTGCTTTAAGTGGGTAAACAAATCAATACAATCTGACACTGCTTTCTGTTAATCTGCTGAACGTAGAAAACCTGGTTAACATTCTTGAGTGTTTCTTCTCCCTTACTTCCAATATATAATCAATCCTATTCATACTGCCTGTTCCAGTTATCTATCACTGGGAAACAAACCACCACACATCTTAATGGCCTAAAATATTTATTTTATTGACAAATCTGTTTTTTTTTTTTTTTTTTTGAGACGGAGTCTCACTCTGTCACCCAGGCTGGAGTGCAGTGGTACGATCTCAGTTCACTGCAAGCTCTGCCTCCCCGGTTCATGCCATTCTCCTGCCTCAGTCTCCCAAGTAGCTGGGACTATAGGCGCCCACCACCACGCCCAGCTAATTTTTTGTATTTTTACTAGAGATGGGGTTTCACTGTTCTAGCCAGGATGGCTTCGATCTCCTGACCTCGTGATCCGCCTGCCTTGGCCTCCCAAAGTGCTGGGATTACAGGCGTGAGCCACCATGCCCGGCCTTTATTGACAAATCTTAATCTGGGCAGGGCTTGCCTATAGTTCTTAGTGACAGCTATAGCAGCTCAAAGTCTGGGGCAGAAACCATCTAAAGGTTCACTAACCCACATCTGGTGGTAGACACTTCTTGTTAGCTAGGGCCTTAGGATGATCAGCCTCTACATGCAGCCTCTCCAATGTGGCTTGGACTTCCTCCCAACATGGTGGCTTGGTTTGAAGGGTAAGCATCCCAAGAGAGAAAGTGGAGTGGAAGCTGTATTACTTTCATGACCTTACTTCAGAAGTCATACAGAATCACCTCTACCACATTTTATTCATTAGAACCAAGTCACAGAAACGAGCTCATATTCAAAGGAAGACAAATTAGACTCTGCCTCTTGAAAGCAAGTAACCAAAAATTTGTGGACATGTTTTAAAACCCACCACAATCCACACTGTAGCCATGAGTTGTTTACATTCCTCCCATGTGCAAAACAGAGACACTCTTCCTGCAAAACCCCCTTCCCCAAAAGTTTCATCTATTTAGAACATCAGGTCCAAAGATCTTGTCATCTAAGTTAGGTACGAAGGTGGATGAAGCTCCTCTGAGGCAGTTCCTTGAGTTCAGCTTGAGTGCAGTTCATCTTGACCTGAAGACCTATCAACTAAAGAGACAAGTTATCTGTCCACATGTACCTAGAATACAACATAGGTAAAACAAACGGCAGGCAATAGTTAGTCCCATTCAAAAAAAAAAAAAAAGGAAAAATCAGAGGAACAAAGTAGCCACTGGTTTATAGCACTTCTGAAATCAAATGAGGCACAAGGTTGTCATTTTTTGTTTGTTTGTTTTTTGCTTTTGAGATGGAGTCTTGCTCTTTCACCCAGGCTGGAGTGCAGTGGCACGATCTCAGCTCACTGCAACCTCCGCCTCCTGGGTTCAAGCAATTCTCCTGCCTCAGCCTCCCGAGTAGCTGAGATTACAGGCACATGCCGCCATGCCTGGCTAATTTTTGTATTTTTAGTAGAGACAAGCTTTCACCATGTTGGCCAGGCTGGTCTTGAACTCCTGACCTCAAGTGATCCACCTGCCTCAGCCTCCCAAAGTGCTGGGATTACAGGAGTGAGCGACTGCACCCCACCCACATGTACTGCCTGGGATTAGCTTTTGGTTCCCCTATTTGGGCTCCTGATTCCATCCTCTGAATTTCTTTCCTTTTCCATAAAATGTAGCCCATGTTTGCCAAATATTTTCCGCAGTCTGCTTCCTGTCCATAGAAGTTCAAGGGCCTCTCTTCATTTTAATTCCTTTTTGATAACAGCTTTATTGAGATAAAATTCACATACCATTAATTCAACCATTTAAAGTATACAAGTTGATGGTTCCTTAGGATATTTACCAACTTGTGTAACTACCACCATAATCCACTTTCGAATATTTTCATCATCTCCAAAAGAAAGCCTGAAGCCTTTAAGAATCACTTTCCATTCCTCCCATTTACCCCAACCCTAGGCAACCATAAATCTACTTTTTATCTGTATAGATTTGCCTATTCTGGGGATTGTATATAGATGAAATTATATAACATGTGGACTTTTGTGACTGGCTTACTTTACTTAGCATGTTTTCATGGTTGAGAAGCTTTGGATCTGTGTCCCCACCCAAATCTCATATCAAACTGTAATCCCCAGTGTTGGAGGTGGGACCTGTTGAGAGGTGATTGGATCATGGGGGCAGATTTCCCTCTTGGTACTGTTCTCATATTAGTGAGTTACTGTGAGATGTTTGTTTAAAAGCAGTGGCACCTCCCCCCACTCCCTCCTGCTCCAGCCATGTGAAATGTGCCTTGCTTCTCTTTTGCCTTGCACCATGACTGGAAAATTCCTGAGGCCTCCGCAGAAGCAGAAGCTACTACACTTACTTTACAACCTGCAGAACTCTGAGCCAATTAAACCTCTTTTATTTATAAATTACCCAGTCTCAGGTATTTCTTTACAGAACTGCCGAAAGAGACTAATACAAAGGCTTATGCATGTTACAGCATGTACTGGCACTCCATTTATTTTTGTTGTCAAATAATATTCAATTGTATGAATACATCACAGTTTACATTTCCACTCCTCAGCTGATGGGCATTTACAGTGTTTCTACTTTTTGGTTATTACAAATAATGCTGCTATAAACATCTGTGTACAACTTTTTATGTGGATATATTTTCATTCTCTTGGGTATATACCTAGGGGTGTAATTATTAGGTCATATGGTACCTCTATGTACCATCTTTTGAGGTACTGGCAGATTTTCCAGTGGCTACACTATTTTACACTCCTACTAACAGTGCATGAAGGTTTATCTTTTCATTTTATTGTCCTTTTCAATCCAACCTGATGCAAATCATTTAAAAACTTCATGGGTTTCTTTTAAAACAGTTTATAATTTACTCTATCTGACAAAAGCCACACCCACAAATCTCTTTCGGATGGCCCGCCTCTATCTTGGGTTCCCATGTGAAACTGCTGTGAGACATTATCATTAAGATTTTTAGGGACCCTATTGTTTATTGGTAAGACAGCATATTTAACCTTCCTGAGTTCTTTTTATTTATTAATTTTTTATATACTTTTAAGTTCTAGGGTACATGTGCACAACGTGCAGGTTTGTTACATATGTATACATGTGCCATGTTGGTGTGCTACACCCATTAACTCGTCATTTACATTAGGTATATCTCCTAATGCTATCCCTTCCCCCTCCCTCAACCCCACAACAGGCACCGGTGTGTGATGTTCCCCTTCCTGTGTCCAAGTGTTCTCATTGTTCAGTTCCCACATATGAGCGATAACATGTGGTGTTTGGTTTTCTATTCTTGCGATAGTTTGCTGAGAATGATGGTTTACAGCTGCATCCATGTCCCTACAAAGGACATGAACTTATCCTTTTTTATGACTGCATAGTATTCCATGGTGTATATGTGCCACCTTTTCTTAATTCAGTCTATCACTGATGGACATTTGGGTTGGTTCCAAGTCTTTGCTATTGTGAATAGTGTTGCAATAAACATACGTGTGCTTGTGTCTTTATAGCAGCATGATTAATAATCCTTTGGGTATATACCCAGTAATGGGATGGCTGGGTCGAATGGTATTTTTAGTTCTAGATCCTTGAGGAATTGCCACACTGTCTTCCACAAT
>NW_012110119.1:660158-730922 GCF_000951045.1 Mandrillus leucophaeus
GTTTAGTCCTGGGAGAGTGCATTTGTCCAGGAATGTATTCATTTCTTCTAGGTTTTTTAGTTTATTTGCGTAGAGGTGTTTATAGTATTATCTGATGGTAGTTTGTATTTCTGTGGGGTTGGTGGTGATATCCCCTTTATCATTTTTTATTGCATCTATTTGATTCTTCTCTCTTTTCTTCTTTATTAGTCTTGCTAGAGGTCTTTCAATTCTGTTGATCTTTTCAAAAAACCAGCTCCCAGATTCATTGATTTTTTGGAGGGTTTTTTGTGTCCCTATCTCCTTCAGTTCTGCTCTGATCTTAGGTTAAGAATGTATATTCTGTTGATTTGGGGTGGAGAGTTCTGTAGATGTCTATTAGGTCCGCTTGGTGCAGAGCTGAGTTCAATTCCTGGACATCCTTGTTAACTTTCTGTCTCATTGATCTGTCTAATGTTGACACTGGGGTGTTAAAGTCACCCACTATTATTGTGTGGGAGTCTAAGTCTCTTTGCAAGTCTCTAAGGACTTGCTTTATGAATCTGGGTGCTCCTGTATTGGGTGCATACATATTTAGGATAGTTAGCTCTTCTTGATGAATTGACCCCTTTACCATTATGTAAATAGCCTTGTCTCTTTTGATCTTTGTTGGTTTAAAGTCTGTTTTATCAGAGACTAGGATTGCAACCCTTGCCTTTTGTTTGTTTGTTTGTTGTCCATTTGCTTGGTAGATCTTCCTCCATCCCTTTACTTTGACCCTAAGTGTGTCTCTGCATGTGAGATGGGTCTCCTGAATGCAGCACACTGATGGGTCTTCACTCTTTATCCAATTTGCCAGTCTGTGTCTTTTAATTGGAGTATTTAGCCCATTTACATTTAAGGTTAATATTATTATGTGTGAATTTGATCCTGTCATTATGATGTTAGCTGGTTATTTTGCTCATTAGTTGATGCAGTTTCTTCCTAGCATCGATGGTCTTTACAATTTGGCATGTTTTTGCAGTGGCTGGTACCGGTTGTTCCTTTCCAACTTTAGTGCTTCCTTCAGGAGCTCTTGTAGGGCAGGCCTGGTGGTGGCAAAATCTCTCAGCATTTGCTTGTCTGTAAAGGATTTTATGTCTCCTTCACTTATGAAATTTAGTTTGGCTGGATATGAAATTCTGGGTTGAAAATTCTTTCCTTTAAGACTGTTGAATATTGGCCCCCACTCTCTTCTGGCTTGTAGAGTTTCTGCCGAGAGATCCGCTGTTAGTCTGATGGGCTTCCCTTTGTGAGTAACCCAACCTTTCTCTCTGGCTTCCCTTAAGATTTTTTCCTTCATTTTAACTTTGGTGAATCTGACAATTATGCGTCTTGGAGTTGCTCTTCTCAAGGAATATCTTGGTGGCGTTCTCTGTATTTCCTGAATTTGGATGTTGGCCTGCCTTGCTAGGTTGGGGAAGTTCTCCTGGATAATATACTGCAGAGTGTTTTCCAACTTGGTTCCATTCTCCCCGTCACTTTCAGGTACACCAATCAGACGCAGATTTGGTCTTTTCCCATAATCCCATATTTTTTAGAGGCTTTGTTTGTTTCTTTTTACTCTTTTTTCTCTAAACTTCTCTTCTGACTTCATTTCATTCATTTGATCTTCAATCACTGATACCCTTTCTTCCAGTTGACCAAATTGGTTACTGAAGCTTATGCATTTGTTATGTAGTTCTTGTGCCATGATTTTCAGGTCTGTCAGGTCATGTAAGGACTTTTCTACATTGGTTATTCTAGTTAGCCATTTGTCTAATCTTTTTTCAAGGTTTTTATCTTCTTTGCGATGGGTTCGAACTTCCTCCTTTAGCTCTGAGAAGTTTGATCGTCTGAAGCCTTCTTCTCTCAACTCGTCAAAGTCATTCTCCGTCCAGCTTTGTTCCATTGCCAGTAAGGAGCTGCATTCCTTTGGAGGGGGAGAGGCGCTCTGATTTTTAGAATTTTCAGCTTTTCTGCTCTGTTTTTTCCCCATCTTTGTGGTTTTATCTACCTTTGGTCTTTGATGATGGTGACGTACAGATGGGGTTTTGGTGTGGATGTCCTTTCTGTTAGTTTTCCTTCTCACAGTCAGGACCCTCAGCTGCATGTCTGTTGGAGTTTGCTCAAGGTCCACTCCAGACCCTGTTTGCCTGGGTATCAGCAGCAGAGGCTGCAGAAGAGTGAATATTGCTGAACAGCAAATGTTGTTGCCTGATTGTTCCTTTGGAAGCTTCATCTCAGAGAGGTACCTGGTCGTGTGAGGTGTCAGTCTGCCCCTATTGGTGGGTGCCTCCCCGTTAGGCTACTTGGGGGTCAGGGACCCATTGAAGAAGCAGTCTGTCTGTTCTCACATCTCAAACTCCGTGCTAGGAGAACCACTACCCTCTTCAAAGCTGTCAGACCAGGACATTTACATATGCAGAGGTTTCTGCTGCCTTTTGTTTGGCTATGCCCTGTCCCCAAAGGTGGAGTCTACAGAGGCAGGCAGGCCTCCTTGAGCTGCAGTGGGCTCCACCCAGTTCGAGTTTCCTGGATGCTTTGTTTACCTACTCAAGCCTCAACAATGGCAGGCGCCCCTCCCCCAGCCTTCCTGCCACCTTGCAGTTAGATCTCAGACTGCTGTGCTAGCAATAAGGGAGGCCCCATGGGCGTGGGATCCTCCGAGCCAGGTGTGGGATATTATCTCCTGGTGTGACGTTTGCTAAGACCCTTGGGAAAGTGCAGTATTAGGGTGGGAGTGATCCAATTTTCCAGATGCTGTGTGTCATGGTTTCTCTTGGCTAGGAAAGGGAATTCCCTTACCTCTTGCGCTTCCTGGGTGAGGCAATGCCTCGCCCTGCTTCAGCTCTCGCTAGGTGGGCTGCACCCACTGTCCTGCATCCACTGTTCTGCACCCACTGTCCAACACACCCCAGTGAGATGAACCTGGTACCTCAGTTGGAAATGCAGAAATCACCCGTCTTCTGTGTCACTCACGCTGGGAGCTGTAGCCTGCAGCTCTTCCTATTCGGCCATCTTGGAACCGCCCTCCAAGCTTTCTGAGTTCTTAACAAAGCCTTTTATAGCTATGCCTTTTCATCTTCATCATTTTACTCAAGAGTTCCCTTTATTGGCTCTGTCTGGAACAGATTGCTTAATTTTGGCATCATTCACTGTCTGGAGAGGTTAGGAATGAAAGAAAGTATTTTTCAAACCCAAAAAGTTGTGGCTCCTTCATATTGAACAATTTTTTCTCTTGCTTGCCTTTCTCCTTTTGTCTTTTGCTATAGGGGCTAGAAGAATCCAGATAGCACCTTCAACATTGCCTAGAAACTTCTTTAGTGAGATCACGCAGTTGAGCATTACTTATTTTCCACTGTTTCATGGAAAATAAATTTCCACCATTGCTAAAATTTCTGCTACTATGTCACAAGAGTCACCTTTCTTCCAGTTTCCAGTAATATCTCTCACCTTGTTTAAACCTTCACCAATAGCTTCCTGAAGTGACATTAGAGTCCTGTTAACAGTCTCTTCAAGGCCCTTCTAACTTATACTCAAGCTCAGTGCCAAAGCTCCTACTTCATGGCTTAGTAGCAGCAAATTGTATATCCAGATTTAATAAAAAATAGTAACAATACAAACCATTAGGAATTGTATAGAATATGGGTTTTATCACAGGAATTTGATCTTATATAACTATGGGAGCTGGTTAAGCCCTCTATATAAGGTTGTTTACTTTTGTGCCCAGTGTTATGCCTTCCCTAAAATCCAGAGAAGCCAAAGGAGAAGATCTAGCAGAAGTGACAGTACACAAAGTGGCAAAGAGTCTGATCTGTTGGTTCAAGGAAGATTTCCTGCTATTGACTGCTGGGTCTAGTCATAATGGGTTAAAAAGAGCGAACCAGATGATGAAGTAAATGTGAAGTGGAAAAGCATTTAAATAAAAGCATGAAAAAAAGGTTCAGGGGCATGAAATACACAGGCCATGGGGAGTATAAATAATTGATTCTAGTGCATATATCTAAAGAAAGGAGTGATGGGAGGTGATGCTGGAGAAGTAAATAGGACCTGTCACGAAAGACCTCTTTTAAATGCCATGATAAGGAGACTTAATCCTATGGGAATAAGAAGCCATCATAAGGATTAGGTTAGAAAGTATATTAAAATATACCCAGAATTTGTTTTAATCAAGTGATTAAGAAGTGATAGTTATGAAGGAAATTTATACTTGAATCTCTAGAAACAGAAGGCACGGCATGCCACGCAGGGCCACGTGGGAAAGGACTGGGGACTGTCAGCAGGTAGAATAGAGTAGCAAGGGTAGAAAGTCTAGGCCAGAGGGCCAGTCGTGGTGGCTCACACCTGTAATCCCAGCACTTTGGGAGGCCGAGGCGGGCGGGTCATGAGGTCAGGAGATTGAGACCATCCTGGCTGACATGGTGAAACCCCGTCTCTACTAAAAATACAAACAAATTAGCTGGACGTGGTGGCGAGCACCTGTAGTCCCAGCTACTCGGGAGGCTGAGGAAGGAGAATGGCGTGAATCCAGGAGGTGGAGCTTGCAGTGAGCCAAGATCGCACCACTGCACTCTAGCCTGGGTGACAGCGCAAGACTCTTGTCTCAAAAAAAAAAAAGAAAGTAAGTCTAGGCCAGAGTCTTTATTGGAGTTCCTGTGGAAAATACAAAGCAGGGAAGGGTAAACAGTTTAGGACTGGCTAGTGTGAATAATTCTGGTGGATTTTGGGATTTAGAGACCCAGTGGTCTGGTACCTGGCCCTGGGATGATTAAAGCAAAGGACTATTGTTTCCTGGGGTGTATGGGTCAGACAGAGGAGGTCTGACTTAGGACTGGTTAGTTTGCATATCAAAGTCATGCTCCTGGCTGCACCTGCCCTTTGTTATTTCTAAGAACCAACTAACCCCAGTAGGAACGGCCCCTCCTCAGCCAGAAAGGTTTTTTAAGATGTCAAAACATCAGAATATACAAAAAATAAAAATTAAAAATATAAGTGATACAGGAAAGTGGTAGTCAGATTTGCATTTGTGCCAGTTCACTTTAGTAGCATAAAAGAATGGTTTAAGGGAGTAAGACCGGAGGCAGGAATGGCTTCTGTACTATTCCAGGTGATAGGGAAAACAAGATGGAGATAAAGTGATAGGTATAACCTGGGTAAGACTGCGACTAGAATCTGGTCTCTTTGTAGGAACATTAGATAAGCCACAATTTAGGATGTGGAGAGATGAGAGTTGTGTAATATTTAGCAGGGTACAGCTGTGACGCAGGTCTAGGTTTATTAAGATACTGAGAATCTAGGAAAGAGAGATTCAGAAAAAGAGATGGAATTTGCTCTTTCAAACCTTTGAGTTTTTACCTGTATCTTAAACATACTCCTTATGGACACCAGCTGAAAATGAAAGGGTTGCTGATCTCTGTGCCGTACAGGCTAGCCTCATGGAATGTCAGCATCTAGAGCTTTCCCAGCAACCCGAAATCAATCCATTTGGCAGGTAAATTGAAAAAAATCACCAGCTTTTTGAGACAGCAACAGCCTGTGAACTCAGCAAAAAACTAGGAATCTAAAGTTGAATGTTAATCCAGACGGTTACTGACTTATTGTGTAAATTTAGAAAGCCAGTCAAATTGCCTGTATCTATCTCTCTTCTCATCAGTAAAACAACAAGAAAGAATGCCAATCTATTCCACAGAGATTGTGTGGGAAACAGCTAACTAATGATTATAAACTATTCTGGAAGTATAAAGTGCTGTAAGAATGCTAAAATATACAGTATCCTAGGAACTCAAGGACCCTAAAGTTGAAACAATCATTAATTTTATTAACAGAGAAGTGTTGTTTCATTTGTTAACATTCTATAATACAAAATAATCTGGCTAATTCTTAATACGACAAGGGCCCATGACAAATTATAAAAATTTTGGAAGTTGGAAAAATGCATGAAAAACAGGAGTTCATAAACACAGGTTATGGCAGAAACCAACGCACTTACTTGATTTGTTTTGGCAAGCTTATTTTGTGATTTAAAATGTGGTCTGAGACTTGGGGTAAAAGTTTCAAACATGAGCAGATGCTTCATGTACTTGAAAACTGCTGTAGAAATTCTGTCCTGTAATAAAGAAGGGTACTAGGTTTCTCTTGGTTAGTTTTCTTTTTAAATATGGAAATGGAAGGTTTGATTTAAAGGTCTTGGATTCTCAAAGCCTACCTTTTGGAGTCACTTACTAGCTAACTGACTAGCCTTTGGATTCTCTAGCCTGCCTTCTAGAGTCACTTACTAGCTATGTAGCTTAAGCAAGTAATTCATTCTCAATGTCCTCAAGTCTCATTTTCATTCTCCAAAAAATAGGGATGAAAATAGCAACCCCTGCTTTCCATGAGGCATAAATAAGCCACATATGCAAAGCATTTAGCACACTGCCTGGCACACAGTAAGAGCTCAGTAAAAGGTAGTGGTTTGCTGTTGTACAATCTCATATACACATTTAAATTAAGAGCTCCACTTTCTGTTAACAAATCTCAAGTTGCAAGCATTACCCCGAGACTGATAAAAGGTGCTAACATGTGCCCACTGTGCCAAAGATCTGTCTCCCTGATGCCACTTTCTTGCCACTATACTCTTCTTTATCCTCACTACTTCAACTTATTGCTTAGATATCTGAGTATACTCTTGTTAGAGAAGCTCAAATGAGGGGCTAAAGATCTGTTGGAGATGTTATACAAGAGATCCTTAAACTGGCTATGTGGCTGGAAATAGATTACTGGTTCACAGACTTTAAAACAGAAAGAGATTTGCAGGAAATACAGTTACCAACTCTTAATTTTGTCAAGTGAGGAAATTTTTTTTTTATTTACTCTCAACTACTGCCACCACAAATTCATAAAAGGACATTTTAAACCCTTCTGTTGAAAGAAGATGACATATATATAAGTTTATTTAAATTGATTAAATTTGCTTTATGAAAATCTCACTATCTTATACTAAATGTTGTTATGCTGCCAGTGAGATCAGTTTACAGACCAGCATTTAATTACCACTAGGCTAGAGGAATCTCTCAATATTCTACTTAAAAACACATACACAAATACACATATATATTTTTATATTTTGGGGAAGCTTTATCAAGTATTAAACATAGAAAACAGAAGTAGCTAATCAAAACAAAAAGTAGCAATGAATAGATTACAAAATAGAATACTAAGATAAACTAAGCAGTAAGAAAGCTAAACATCTACAAAGTCTAATAAAGTAAGGAATAAACCAGAAAGGGGATAAGATAATGTCAAGATTTTGGCGTGGAAACGTGAGCCTTTTTTTTTTTTTTTTTTTTTTTTTGAGACATAGTCTTGCTCTGTCCCCAAGGCTGGAGTATAGCAGTGTCATCTCTGCTTACTGCATGCAACCTCTGCCTCCTGAATTCAAGCGATTTTCCTGCCACAGCCTCTCGAGTAGCTGGGATTACAGGTATGCACCACCAGGTCCGGCTAATTTTGTATTTTTAGTAGAGATGGGGTTTCTCCATGTTGGCCAGGCTGGTCTCGAACTACTGACCTCAGGTAATCCACTGGCTTTACCTCCCAAAGTGCTGGGATTACAGGTGGGAGCCACCATGCCCAGCTGGAACTAGGTATTTTTGACTGAGAAAAGAAATTTAAGTTAGCAGACCAGGTGGAGATGGTGGTGGGTGAAACCCCATTTGAAACCTCCAGCCACTGCTCACCTCTTGCTGAGTCTGCCACAAGGAAATCCTGGCTCAGTGTAGACAGCCATTCTAATTATTTTAGAGAAGCTGGAAATATGAATTTTTGGTGAAATCACTCCTTAAATGCTACCAACTACCTCACATCTGTTTTTTTCTTTAAATCACTACACAGGTCTAACAAAATATGTCTCTGATCCACGTTCAGTCCAGCAGTTTGGAAGTTCTGACCTAAGTGTGAAAAAGAGGGTCAAGGATAATATCCTAAAGGACATTCAGGTGAAGAGGCTCAGACCAGAACAGCACCTAAGGAGGAGGAACCATTTGGCAAAGAGTAGTGTATTAGTCAGGGTTCCCTAGAGGGACAGAACTAATAGGATAGATATACACATGAAGGGGAGTTTATTAAGGAGTATTGACTCACATGATCATAAGGTGAAGTCCCATAATAGGCCATCTGCAAGGTGAGGAACAAGGAAGCCAGTCCAAGTCCCAAAACTTCAAAAGTAGGGAAGCGAAGAGTGCAGGCCCAGGAGCCCTTGACAAATCACTAGGGTAAGTCCAAGAGTCCCAAAGCTGAAGAACTTGGAGTCTGATGTTCGAGGGCAGGAAGCATCCAGCACAGGAGAAAGATGAAGGCCAGAAGACTCAGCAAGTCTGCTCATTCCACTTTCTTCTGCCTGCTTTATTCTAGCCATGCTGGCAGCTAATTAGATGGTGCCCACCCAGATTGAGGGTGGGTCTGTCTCTCCCAGTCCACTGACTCAAATGTTAACCTTCTTTGGCAACACCCTCACAGACACACCTAGGAACAATACTTTGCATCCTTCCATCCAATCAAGTTGACATTCAATTTTAACCATCACAAGTAGTATTATGGACAAAGATAATTGCAAGGAGAGTGTAGTCTACAGTGCTAAAGGCAGAAGAGATTTCCAGTTAGTTAAGGATAAGTTAGCAGTTCCTGGTACTACTCTTAGAAGCAGTTTCAGTGGCATGGTACAGACCAAATCCAGACTGTTTTGAGTCAGGGGGAGGAGAGGAAGAAAGAAAAAAACAAAACAAAACAAAACAAAATATATATAGATATTCAAAATTACGAGTTTAAATAAATAGCTCCATGTGCAAAGGGTGTCATTCTTCAGCAATAATTAAAAGAAACTTTGTAAATATATTACAACATACACAAAATATTTCTTTAAAGCACTTGAATATTCTTTATGGAGCTTAGGAAAGGTATTTCCTTAATTCACATTAATTCACCCACAATACCAAAAGAGTTTAAGACTATCAAAACCAAACCTGACAACCTCTATGTCAATCAAGAATCTTGACAGCTAAATCCTAAACAGAATATAAATATCAAAGTTTGAGATATTCAGTAGAAAGCAAAACAGAAATACTATTAGAATATTTGCCTTATTATATCAGATATTTCTTGGTCTCATAATATCCTACAAGTTACTGAAAATTTCCTACATGCTTAATTCTAAGAGCAACAGTGAAATGGCCCCTCATTCTAGCATTCCAAGGCTCTGCTTTATAAACCACCTTAACAATCCCACTTTTCCAAGAGATTAGTAGCCTATCACATTTCTGCCTCCCATTTAGGTGACATATAATACACCAATAACCAACCTGTAAAATAATAACTATTATTCTCATAAATACCATAAATTATATAGAATATGCTATATACATTATTGAAACATTCCTACTTATCTTTATAGTTCTCCTACTAGGAAAACATTATTATTCCTATTTTATGTAAGTAAACAGGAGCTCTGAAAGGTTAGTCAATAAGCGCCAGGGTCAAGACTGAAATAAGTCTGAACACAAAGACCACGATTTCCAGTACATGTAATAATGCTTAGTAATGTTCACCAAATATTCCAGCTCCCTGCCTTCAGGACACAGGGTAGGACTGCACTTCTGGGCACTTTCCTACTTAGGTGAAGCCATGTGACTAATTCCGACAATGAATGGAAATGAGATGTGTTTCTCTAAGCCACAGAATTTACTTGCTGGAGGGAGATCTTCCAGAATGCTCTCTTCTAATAAAGTTTAAGATGGTGACAGCTTCAATAGTTTGGGACCTACAGTACAAAATCATGGAGCAGGGCCCTCGGCCAACTTGCAAAATGTAGCAATATAAGAAACACTCCCATGTTGGTATGTGACACCAAGATTTTTGAGTTGTTACCATAGCACAACTCAGTCTATCCTGAATGCTACCATCAGTAATCCCAAAAGCCAAATAAACACATTTTAATAGGTAAGAATATGAAGAGAAAGGAAAAAAAGTTAAGGTCCATTCAGCTTTTTCAAAGGGGATTGATGTAAAGTCTGGCATTAAGCAGTTACCAAAGTCATGTAAAGTAGATGACTAACTGCCTACTGTGTCCAATTTGTGATCTAAATGGTTTTCTTTAGAACTTTCCAACCTCGTTAGCAATAAAACTTATGATTTAGTAAGTGGTTCTCAACCGGGGACAGTTTTGTTCCCAGGGAGACATTTTTTGTTTTTACAGCTTTGGAGGGCGATGACACAGGTACTTAGAAAGGAGATGCCGCTGCTAAACATCTTACAATGACACGACAAAGAATTATCCAACTCAAAATGTTAACAGTGCCACTGATGAAACTCTCTGATCTAGGTATATAAGGCCTTTCCGATGTCAGTCACAAGACTAGGGGTGGGTGGGGGCTGGGGGAAATGCCTGATTCAAAAACAGCAATTTTTCCATCAGGATTTGGCAAAGTGAAGAAAATGCTTACTTACTGCAAATTAAAACCCAATGAGATACCATCTCACACCAGTCAGAATGGCTATTATTAAAAAGCCAAAAATTGACAGATGTTGCCAAGGATATGGAGAAAAGGGAACACTTATACACTGTTGGTGGGAATGTAAATTAGTTCAACCCCTGTGGAAAACAGTATGGAGATTTCCCAAAGAACTAAAGATATAACTACCATTCAATACAGCAATCCCACTACTGGTTATCTACCCAAAGGAAAGGAAATCATATTATCAAAAAATATCTACACTCATGTTTATCACAGCACTATTCACAATAGCAAAGTCATGGAATCAACCTAAGTGCCTATCACTGGTAGATTAAAGAAAATGTGGTACATAGACACCACGGAATACTATGCAGCTATGAAAAAGAATGAAATCATGTCCTTTGCAGCAACATGGATGTAGCTGGAAGCCATTATCCTAAGTGAATTAACACAGAAACAGAAAATCAAATACCACATGTCCTCGCTTATAAAGTGAGAGCTAAACAATGGATACACAGGTACATAAAGATGGAAATAACAGACAGTGGGGACTCCAAAAGGGTGGGGGAGATTGATAAACTACCTATTGGGTACAATGTTCACTATTTAGGTGACGGGTTCTAGAAAAACACACGTTCCAGCATTATAAAATATACCCATGTAATAAATCTGCACATGTACCCTTTATATCTAAAATAGAAAAGAAATAAAATGAAAAATTTAAAAACTCATGTAATTTAAAGTGAGGTCATTATTTTTGTTCATCAAACTCATGCACTGGGGTTATTGATCCCCACGTTAATGCTATATTTGGTTAAAATTATAAACAATAAATAAGACTTTTTTGTCAATACAAGAGTGACAAAGAAAAAGGAGCTAGATTATAAATCATCCCTATTCACAGAAATAAAAATTCAGCAGCCTTATAGAAAGGCAGCGATTTGTTTCAGTATGTCATACTAGTCATCCTGATTATACTGAAATAAGACAACTATAAAACTTCTTCATGGTCAGTATATTAACAAAGGTTTTAATTTTTTTTGAACTGTACACTTATTTTATAGGATTCTTATATTTGTTTAGATTTATTAAAATCAGACAATATCCTAATTGGTATGTGAAGGTAAATTAGCTGAAACATTACTATTGGAAGTTAAGAAAAAATAAAGCTCTCTTGGGTTCCCTTTCTCCCTTCAACTGACCACAAGACTTGAATTCATCCAAGGGCAAGGTAAATTAAAAAGCAGGCCTTTTGTGAGCACAATTCTAAATCACATCATCTCTCTCTTCCCAGCAGTCTGTTAACCTAATGCAACTCCTTACTCATATCCTATTCTCTAAACTGATATTCTAAGCCTATCAACAAATATTTTTTAAGCATGCAATGCAGACAGGTCAGGCAATGTGCTAGATATTTTAAGAGTAGTGAACAAGAAATTCTTGTTTCTATGCACTTAACACACTATGGAAAAAAAATAGATGAAAAACAACTAAATTCAAGTGATTACAAGTGTGTAGGTATTAGAAAGACACAGGCGTGGGGAGGGTTGTCTCAGTAGGTACTGTTAATATGTAAGCTGACACTAGAAAGACAAGGAAGCTGGGTAAAGCAGGTTGGGTGAAACATTCAATTCTGAATAGTAGTTCCAAGACCTTAAGTGGGAGAGAACAATGGTGGGTTAAAAGACCCATGTGTTAAGAATTAAAACCTCATGAGAGCTAAAATAAAGACTTAAGACAAGAGGAAACAATCAACGTATGTGATAACTTAACAGTCAGGGAAAACGTTTCATCTGTTCAATAAAAGTTTAAAAAAAAATAGCATGAAATCACCAAATAAATTCTCAGAAAATCAACTGATCTACTCCTTCAGCTAGTTCATAAGAACCTGTACCAAGAAGGCACAATATATATTAACAATTGTGTGAAAACATTAATTTGCACAAACTTCCTTCTTACTGCTCCACATTCTTGCACACAAATGTTGATTCTTTATTTTAACACCTAATGGGTCTTAAAATATTTTTCACTTACCCTAAATAAACACTCATTATTCTAAAAGGTTCTAAGCTTCTACCTGATTTGTAAGAGCTATAGCTTAAATGGCTATTACTTAATTTCTCTCTACTCTGGGGCATAAGCTATGTCATATATTTATTTGAAATCCCTTAAAATGTAGGAATCTGTGATTGTATTATTTTCAATTATATGTGAAGACAAAGTAAAGGCTGGATAAAATTCTAAAGCAAAATGAGTTTTCTCCACTTCTAAATTCTCAAATTGTTAAAGAATGACAATTCAAGCAAATAAATGTTGATTTAATTCATTCATCTTTTATTCTTTTTTTGGCAAACATCACATAATATAAGCAAAACTATATTGTTCACTATAGTTACACACATTCTTTTTTGCTTTATACAAGTTGTAAACATAGTTAAGTGAATAAAATTCTTGGCTAAAGACATATTCCAGAACTCTGACATATACTTTTTTGAGTTAGGACAAAAGAAAGCTTATGTAACTTCCATTAGACCATCATCATATGAAAAAGTAAATTAGCATATGCTGCTTCTAAATTAACATCGGTCATTTTATTTAAATACTTTTTTAGGTTATAGCTAAAATGACATTTATCTGAAGTTTTAGGAAAGAACAGAAGCTGATCATACAAATTGTGTTCATAACCACATTGGCCACTTAAATTAAAAATACAACAAAATTGAAAAACAGACATATAACAAAAGATTCTAAATGTTACAAGGAAAAAAAGAAAAAAACCTGCCAATAAGTTATTTTAGAATACTTTTTAGATGTAGATAACATTTATAATACTGGGTTTCATAATATGTTGGTTTATTACTTCCTAATGCTGACATTTTCATTTTAAAGTAACAGATTACTTCAAAATAAACCCAAAGCATTTAGTGTTTTACAATTTCATTCTTCTGTAAATTTCAGACACTAAAAAATTCACATCAAGGGTTACAAAACAGGCATCTTCAGAATATAATTTGTTTGGCAGGCAGAATGGCTTGTAATCTTTTAAACTGGAAAGCCTTCAGGAAGTACTTACTTGCTATCAATGACCCTGCCAACTTCCCACATCTTTACCTGCTGGGCATGTGAAAAGACTGACACCCTGTTTTTCACATTATAAACCCAATATTTACTTATAAAAATTAGTTGTACTCATGGGGCAAAAATTCAAATGTTATAAGCGATATTAAATCTCTAGTTTTATCTCTAGTTTGGGAAACATACATCAAACTAAAAAACCCTCATTTTCATAATATTTCCTTACATAAATTATGAGAGACGTTTGTATATATATCCTCTTAGAAATAATACTGTTGTGAGTAACCTGAAATCTGAACTAGAACAACCATTCATATACAAAACTACTGTATACAAGTCTTAGCTTCCAAACAGTAGCTTTCAACTTCATTCATATATGTAACATAAAATTTCTCAAATATTTGAGTTGAAGGAAAGGTGACATTAATAAGGTTAATAAAATAAGTGGCAATGGTTTTCTTCAAATCCTAGAGAATGAAGCAAGAAGGGGAACATCTGGTAAGACAAATTAGAAAAGAGGAAGAATTTCAAGTAAATGTGGCCTTGGACCTTTTACACTGCTACTCCCTAAAATCGCACAAGGTAAAGGCCACAAAATGCTTGTTCCTTCAAGGAAAGCAAAGTAGAAAACACAAAAGGAAATATGAAAATGTGTAGTTATGAAAGAATCAAGAGATGATGGTACTAACTCCAGTCCAATGCTTAAAAAATACCAAAGAATAACAAATGCATTAAAAAGACAGTAATCTGTTAGGTCTTTTTAAAGTTATACACAAATAAAAAACTAATCTCTAATTCTTTAGAGATTTAAATTTGACAGAGATTACCTATTTACCTTTGAATTTTTCTCACTTCTTTAAACAACTGAATCCTATCTAAATAAATATTTTTAAATTCTTAATTATTAAAGCAACCTTCTTAGTTATGCTTTGATAAGGCTATATATATTAATAATAAAGCTTCACTGCATTAATCTCATCAATACCATGCTTACTGCAATCAAGTTCATTTTATAAGCAATAATTAAATTGACCATCACCGTACTACATTATTGCAATGACAAAGATATTGGGTAAACTTCTTCAAGACAAATTACATTGAAATGGTTATTTTGAAAGTTTTTAGGAATGGGGGAAAAGGGAGAATTAAAAACATTGAATATTTGTTCCAACACAAAACAGAATGTCCACGATCTTACATAAATGAAAGTATCAGCTAATAGGGTACCATCTTGGTCTATGAATGATGTTCTCCACAATGAACTTACAAATTTTAAAAATTCCACTAAGAAGACACTGGTTAAAGTTTATCTCTGACATATTTCTAAAAACACCTGTTAGTAGCTTTGCCATAAAACTGATTTAAGGTAGTTGTGTTTTTCAGTAGCATTTAGAACAACCCAACACTTGGTAGAAATACTCAGTTCGGCACACTGTATTAAAACATAATTGTACAACATTGTATAATTAGCTGCAATTTTCAGTAACTATGTTTACCAACCGTGTAACAGAATTATAATGTTCTCCTAAGCCATATGCATGTCTCATATATCTGAAATTAAAAAAAAAAAACGAGCAGTTTTGATGAAAGTAATTTTTATATATATATATATATGCTTATTATATATATATAAACCAATGATTCTGAATGACTCAGTCCACATGGGCATCACTCAATAGACTACGTAGACATATTAACTAAGAGTTCAACACCATTTGAAAAGTGGCAGCAGTCAGCAAGATCTGGTTCAAACACTGGGGGTAAAATGAAAAGGCTGAGATGCTGAGGATTCAATAAGCTTAAATTGTCACCTAGCCATTGATGACTATCTTAATAGGTTTAGTTAACAAATACTAAAGCCAATAGCAAATCCTGCATGCTGTACTTCAGAAGAGATTTCTAAATCATGTAAAATATTTTCAAAAATGAAGAAAAATAAATCTAAGGAATAAACAGGTAACGTGAATGTATTTCAACTTTTACACTTGTTGAGAAACTTTTAGCATTACTAATGTCAAACCAGGACAATATACAAACTAGTCCTAAAATTCTGTAACCTTTAGAAATGACTTTATTCTTAATTCACACACAAAAATAAATCGCTAGACGTTTAAAAAATTATCTAAGTCATATATTTTAACACACATAATCTAAAATTTTTTATATTTTTTTGTATTGTGAAAAATAGAAGTAAAAATGTCTAGGTACTTACACAAGTATTACTGGGTGTTTTGAATATTCTTCGCCAACTATAATGGGAGGAGAATCTGCCTGTATTATCTCTATTGGTGTTTGTAAAATGTGAGACAGAGCTCTTAGCTATAGGAAGAAGAAAAGTATGAGTAAGGAAAATAAAAATGTAAATCACATTCAAATAGTAAACTACTGAAGTATGTGTGAATGCGCAACCAGTCACAGCAGGGATATGTTCTGTTCACCAGTGTACACAGAGAGCCTGGTATATAGTGGGAACTTAATAAATACCTGTTGAATAAATATAATACAGATCGAATATCCCTAATCCTAAATGCCTGGAACCAGAATTGTTTTAGATTTTGAATTTTTTCAGATTTGGGAATATTTGCATATACTACATGAGATATCTTGAGGATGGGACTCAAAGCTAAACACAAAATTCATTCATGTTTCATACATATCTTACACACATAGGATGAAGGTAATTTTATAGAGTATTTTAAATAACTTTGTGCATGAAACTAAGTTTTGAACTGTGACCTATCACATACAGTGTAGAATTTTCCACTTGAGATGTCAGCCCTCAAAAAATTTGATTTGGGAGCATTTCGGATTTCAAATTTTCAGATTAGAGATGCTCAACTTGTATTTATTAAATCAAATGCAGAGACTGCTCAAGTCCTGCCTGCACAACAGCTTTGTAAAACGTATCAATGCCACAGTTAATAAAGAGCGGCAATGGGTAGACTAGGTATATTATACTAGTCTCTCTACTTTTGAATATGCTTGAAAATGTTCATAACAAAAAGATTTTTAAAATACCATTGCTCAAGCACTAGGCCAAATAAATTATAGTGTGAGAAAACGGGCAGGGGGGAAGAACAAAATTTTTTTTTTTTTTTAAGTTTTCAGATGATTCTAATCTATAAATACTGTTGACAACCACTGTTCTATAATTTTCAAAGCAAGAGTAGAATGAGATACATATATGAATTATACTCCCCTATCAATGAATTTCTGATTAAAATATACAATTTTAAGGAATTTCATACCACACAATATAAAATTAGAGCCTAAAGCCAGATGAATAATGGTGAATAATGAACATTAATGCTAACATTTTTTAAGACTTATTACGATTACGGGCCAGGCACGGTGGCTCACACCTATAATTCCAGCACTTTGGGAGGCCGAGGCAGGCAGATCCCTTGAGTCCAGGCATTGGAGACCAGCCTGGGCAACATGGTAAAAACCCTGTCTCTACAAAAAAATACAAAAATTAACGAGGCGTGATGGATCATTTGAGCCTGGGAGGCAGAGGTTGCAGTGAGCCAAGATCACGCCACTGTACTCCAACTGGGGTGACAGAGTGAGATCCTGTTTCAAAAAAAAAAGACACATGACCAAGCACTCAAGCACTTTAAACACTTTATGTGTATTAATTCCTTTAGAGATTTAAATCTGACAGAGAATAACTATTTACCTTTGAATTTGTCTCACTTCTTTGAACAATTGAATCCCATCTAAATAAATATTTTTATGGGATAGGTACTGTTGTTATTTTAAAGACCTAAGGCAAAAAGATCTAAGGCAAAAAAAGGGTTACGAGACTTGTCAAAGCCACTTGAACTCAGGAGTTCGAGACCAGCCTGGGCAACACAGGGAGACCCCGTTTCAACAAAAAATACAAAAATAAGCCAGGCATGGTGGTGCATGCCTGTAGTCCCAGCAACTCAGGAGTGGGAAGAAAGCTTAAGCCTAGAAGATTGAGACTGCAGTGAACAATGATGGATAGCACCACTGCCCTCCAGCCTGGGTGACAGAGTGAGATTCTGTCTCAAAAAGAAAATAAAAATCATAATGCCCCAATCCATGGGGGGACTATGGGATATGTACTTGCCCCATTACAAGAACATTCCGTTGACGAACATAGTCCTTCCTGAGGTTTTGAAAGGATGTAAGAAATTACTTCAAAAAATATGGAAAGGGCTGTGCCGCATGGTGGTAAATCAAAAACGTTCCTTTGAAGCACATTTTTCTTATACCTAAAATATCATTTTAAAGAAATTAGCAGAGAATAGAGGGTGGGAACCAAACTCTGGAAATCCTACCATGCCTTCTAACTTCAGAAATCATAGAATGATTTTCTCTTTAATAACTTAAATTCACTCTATTGGGAAAACTGCAACTCTTACTTCAAATGAATCCACAGATGAAAAAAAAAGTGTAAGTATCCTTCAAAATATAAGGCTTTTCTTAATTTCTTGATTTAATCTCTAATACTCACATGAATGATCCTTTTAAGAAAGTTCAAGTATTTTTAACTATTCCTAATGTAGTAACAAAGCCACTATGAAAACTTCCTAAGTTTCAGAGGCATACAAATCTAATAGATACAGTTCCCTCTGGTGGAAATGCACATACACAGCACTACTAAGAAAAAGATTTTGGAGCAACTTTTATGTTGCATCTTCAAATGAAGCAGTTCTTAGTGAATTATTTAGAGCCACAGACTATTCATGATGATTAATCATCATTATATATTACTAATTGTACTGCCTAGGTTCATCCATCTAGCACTTCAGCTTACAAACTTTTATGAAGGTACTCTCTGCCTTACTTAATGCTCAAAAATGCTCTACTGAGTACACAGAGAGGGTTTATTATGGTCATATAGTAATCAAGAAACTCAGGCTTGGGAGGATGGCTGACTCCCTGTGGCCACAAAACAGAGAGGTAGAAGAAAATGCTAGGACTTGAATCTAGGACTTTCTTTCTTATCCCGTCTAATACCCAGGCTGCTTCATCATCATCTGGCCTACTTAACTGTTTTGTTTTGTTTTTTTTAATTTGTTTTAACAAAACAGAGTTAACAGTCAGATTTTTTAAAATTAGAGCTAAAAAGAAATCTTGATAACTTCCTGTAACGTGACTGAACATACTGTTTTCTTACATATGAATTTAATGCATCAACTACTGCTTTCAAGTCAGTCAGTCACTAACAATTAGGAATTCAAAATACAATTGTAATAAATATGTTGTGGTAGGATTTGGCCTGTAATTTCATATAATTTTTTTTCCATTTCTGATATAAAAAAGATATTTTTCTAATAGTGACTTTGATCAGCTGAGCTACTAGGCTAAATTTTACTTTACTTCAGTAAAATTTTCACTTTCCTAAGTCCAGAAAATCAAATGTATTGCCAATACTAGTATCACAATGAAAAGACTTACACATATGTATCTCCAACACACAGATCTAACACTGAGCTATTTAAAATGAAATAGTGCTTCAATCCCTCAACATACATACTTTAATCACAGACCTAATCATGTTAACTCCCAATTTCTTTGTCAGTTGAGAATAGCAAATACATAAAGAAAAGGAATCGTCAAAGAGAAATTGGGATCAGCTGAGAAACATCTAAAAACTACAGAAGGAACAACCCACAATCACTATGAATAACTACAAACTTACCTCAAGCTGACCTCCCCACGCAGCTGTGTTTACAATATCATCACAGTACTTCTGAAACTCTTCTGTAGAGAATAGGTCAGAACAAAGCACTTAAATAATTTCTGTAACTCATGTTACAAAATCCCTTTAATAGTCTCCACAATTCCTGACAAAAATGCCCAAGTTATAAACGTTCTCCTTCTTTATCAGTATCCTCCAGAATCTAATCTAACTACCAGGTCCAAACTTAATTCGCCCCAACTTTCTACCACATTTCCATCCAAGAACAAAGGAGTCCATTTCAGCTTTTCTTCTTCTGTTGGAGGCCCAGATACCCTACCTATATAACAAACCTACCTCACTCTACCCCAAGCAATCACCCCCAAAATTGTCACAATATTCACTATCTTGACACGTGTTTTGAAGCCCAAACCTGCATCCAACGGAATACCATGAGAGACAAAAAAAGTAGTTCCTGTATAATCAGGTTTACTGTAAGACTCCGGGAAATATACGAAGAGAATTCGAGTAAAAGTACAGATAAATTGAAATTCCTTCCCCAGAGATAGCATCAAACAGTGCCTCCACTTGTTATTTTGGAAGCACTTACATTATTTGCCTAAGTATCAGTTCTAACCAAGGAAAGGGCTTTTCAGATCAGCCCTGAGAAGTAAAAGACCTAATCACTAAATTTACAATGGGTATATTTTGTGCATACACCTTTTTATATGGTATGTTAAAATGGAAAACAATTATCCTTGACGGAGGGAAAGAAATTATGGACATCTAAAGAAAAATATGTCTCATGTGTTTGTCTCAGACCCTATTAAATACTCAGTGTTCAGAACAGTGCCTAGAATAGTGCTTGGCACATACCGGCCTTCAATTAATATTGATTGAATAAATAAAGATAATTAATTAAGTCTTTTATGTTTTTCTCTGACTCAGCATACTAAACTGCCACCTCCTCTATGCCCTACAACTAGTGTAACTGGAGAGTTTCAATGATTTAGTAACCTGGGAGACAAATGACTGAAGAGTCATTTATCACACTGCCTATGCATGTATCAAGATATATGGAAAAATGTGTTTTATGTCCCATAGCAAATTCTGTTTATTTAGAAAACAGCAATGACCTAAAACAGTAAGAGATAAGTTAACATTTCTAATATGACATCTATGGGAAATTAATTTGCTACAGAATTAGATATGCTTGAGTCACTCTTGAGATCTGTCAACAGATACCTTAAGCCATACAAACTAAAGGAGACATACTTGACTGCCAATGCTCATTCTTATCAATTCTGCATCATTCTCTATCTTTCCTCCATGGAGGACAGATTCCACTAAAGGAAAGTCAACCTTAACCTTTCCCTCTCCAACCCATTCTGGCCATATGACTTGTTCTCAATGGATACTGCCAAACCCGCCATCTTCTCTCAAGGACTAACAGTCCTCTATTCCATTCTTTACTCCCCCAAAACCTATTCAGATTTTTACTTGCTCTCTTCATCTGCTAGTTGTGTACTTTTTTACTTCCTCATAAATATTTTATCTTAACTGTGGAAAGTATTGTATAGAATAAAGCAGGTTATTAACTCATTTGTTTTACTTGAACAGTAATCTTCCTAATTATAGCTTATTGTGAATAAAAGTAAAGTTCCCAAATTATAGGATAAAAGGAGAAAATGGTTTTCCTAGTCATTCTCTCCTTGTGGTCTTCAGACCCTATATACACTTCCTGAAGCTTACCTTCAATACTTCACTTTGTCAAATATGAACTTACATTTTTTTCAAAAATGATTACTCTTATTCCCATTTCTATCTTACATAAAATGAGTAATATAATTACAAAATAACTAAGTAATTAAGAAATCTTAATAGAGAAAATAGAGAATATTTTAATATTAATATTAATATAGAAATTAATAGAGAAAAACATACCAACATCTACTAAAATTACAGAAAATAATTCTGCCTAAATCTTGTGATGCTTTCTCCTCATAAGGTTCATCTGGGTTCTTCTTACGCTCAGTGCTAGAAAGCACTTTATTTAAAAACAACTACAACAAAGCAACGATAAAACATAGCAAAGAAAAATAAATTACCTGGAGTACACATATCTCCTGTATTAGGGTTTGTTAAAAATGGCAGAAAGTCTTCCACATGGCTTTGCATATACTCAGCGGTCTGACTTCTCAAGGCAACCACAGTCAGAGCACAATCCTTTTCTTTCAGTTGATCTTCAATGGCTCTATACATACAGTGGCCATCAGATGGAATCTGTTTCATTTCTAACTGTCTAGCTGCCAATATTTGAGCAAGTTTCTCACTTTCCATATGTCTGGCTCCTGATAAGTTTTCAATTTCAGCTTCAGCTATCCGTTCTTCTCGTTCCTTTTCCAATGCAGCTTTCTTTTCCTAAGAAAAGGAGAATGGATGAAAGTTAATTCATAATAATTAGGACTAATTCTCATTTATTAAGGGAATGGAAATGTAAAGGTCTCAAAACTTTTTGGTTTTTTTCTCCCTTCTTGCACAAGCACTATCACATTGATCATCTCAAGAATTTTCTACAAGGTAAGCTCCTTACTATCTTACTCATTTGTGTGTTTCCACACCTTGCTCTATACTGAACATTAAGAAAGCCCTCTAATTTTTCTTTAAAGTCCACTTAAAAGCTACACGCCAAGTTTCTAAAAACTTTACTTACTGATTTCAAAGTATTATCTTAAGACTGAGTTATCCTAGGCCTTAAAGCACATTATTATTATATTAAAGCCCAGGCTAATCCAGGCTTCTTATCACTCCACCAGTAATGTGTTAATATGACACAACCTTTAGAAGGGTACAGGCAGACACCCTTTTTATCTAGCTTTTTAAAATGTCTGTATATACGTACATTTAATTAACAAATATTTTGTAAAAAAAAAAAAAAAATTAAAATATAAGAGATAGACTAAAGCTCCCCCTAACACCACTGTCATCCCAGTGCTTGCTCTAGAGGTTTGGTATGTATCCTTCTAGATTGCTTTTCTATTCATTTTAATAAATATAATATACTCTTGAAATAATGTATAAATGCTTAATAAAAATGGTATCATATGTTAAATTCTACAATTTGCTTTCCTTATGCAAAATGTCTGATGAGCTCCTCCCATGGAAACATATGCAAGGATGGAGTGGGGTGAGGGCAATGAGAGATTTGTGACACAAAGAATAGACAGGATGTGTGGAGGGAAGGTTGGGGAAGAAGAAAGGAAAAAAAATTCCTAACAGACGAACTAGTAATGATCAAAAGCCAGAAAGCACTGTATGTTTCATAGCTAAAAACAGTTCATAGAGCTACAGTGCCAGAGAAAAGTGTCAAGAGATGAAATTGGCAAAAAAGATAGGCATATAGTTAATATACAGTAGGTCCATACTTAACATAGTACTAAAAAGAAACTGCAATATACACAAAATATTTATAGTGCTTTTCTCTGGACGACAGGATTCCAAAATAAGTTTCATTTTGGGGTGGGTGTATGTGTGTGTATGTCTGTATGTATGTTTTTCTGCATCTTTCTAATTCTCTACCATATATATTGTTTGTACACTCGAGGGAAAACTGCTTTATAATTTAAAAATAAAAACTAAGTTACATAAATTTTGATATTAGTAATAAGTTACAGTGAAGGATTTGGTAAGCCAAGAATAGGAAAAGGTAAAGAATTCCATACCGCTAGCTCTAATTCCTCCTTGGAACAAAAGTGAATGGGAAGGCAAGTTTCAATTAAACTTATTGTCATGTACCTGTAGTACTTGCCTGTTATCTGCCATGCTAGATGAGCCTAAAGTGATTTCTAAGTTACCTGAATGAAAAGCAGTAATATCTCCCTAATAAAACATAGCCTATTTAAGGTTTATATAAGTAATAGGAACAAATTTATTTCACTTATTTTTATTTATTAGAACTGTGGATCACAGAGGCATAAAATCTTAAAACACAAGATGGCACTATTACTTTATAAAAGACTAAAAAAGTTTCAGAGGGGAGAGGAAGAATAAGCACCTTAGATATCATCTAATCCAAAACCCCTCATTTTCCTCTTCTGAGGAAACAGCACGCAGAAAGATTTCCAAAGGCCATACAGCTGGTAAGAGCAGAGCAGGGACCAAGGACAACACAGAGAGCTCCTTCTATCCAGGCACCTGAATCAGAATAAAAGTTGGAGCAGATGGGAGCTGGAGTTAATGATGTCATGTACTATTTACTTGAAGAGTGGCACTTTATCCTATCTGCAAAACTGTTTAAGCATCTAAAATACTAATTCTAATTATTTCATTTTTTCCCTTCATGTTTTGCTTCATTAGAACAAAGCAAATGAGTTTCCTTTTCAGGGCACTAGGTAAGAAATCCACTGAATTCTTTTTCCAGCAATATACAGTTTCCCAAGAGCACAAGGCACTTTGGTTTCTACAGCTATAGTACTGGAGATAGAATGGCACTAGTAAGTTCTAATAAAAACATATAAAAGATGAAAATAGCATGTAAATCATAAATATATTGTCAATAAAACTAGAGTCATGTTGATATAGTAATATAGCAAAGAAGACTCAAAGGGAATATTAAGAGCTGGACACCAGTCCTGGGTTTGTATCAGACTTTTAGTGTACCAATGAGAGAATCTGGGTCTCTACTTTCTCATTGGAAAATACAGAAATTGAATTCAATCTCATTCCAGCCCTCAAATTCCGTATTTTTGGAACCCAGTTCTTCTAAGTTCTGTTTTAGACTCTTTCTATCGTATCGAAAAGCTTCTAAGTTCTTTGAATTAAATAAAATACTATGTTCTTCTAGACTAAAAATAAGAGATATGCTCTACAATATTCTTGGTATGCTCCACGATATTCTTAAAATAAATCTTTAAAGTTTTATCACGTTTTTCTCCCAGAGTTGTATCTTTCCCAAAGATAAACATAATTAATTAAATGATTTTTCATTCCTTGGTGCTTCTGGCAAAAAAGGAGGTTCCAAATAATCAAACACCCGATTGCGCATCCTGACTTCAGGTTTCATTTTCTTAAGCATTATAAACATTTAATGTTTTCTGTTCTAAAATCCCATTAATATAACACTGTAAAAACATTACTTAGGCATTTTTTTCTGCCAAGTGTTAAAGCAGCTGACTATAAAAGATACTAAATGGTTTGAGAGTATAACTGACAAAGGTATTAATTCCAGTTGTGCAGTATCTTAAGGGAAAAGTAACAAAATTTTTGAGAAAGGTAAGGGAGTTTTCATTTTGTTTGTTTTGTTGTCAGAGGTCCACCTGGGGAGGAACAAGTTTTGATAAAGACAGGACTTGTGCCCTTAGGTTTTCCAGAATTAAATAGGCTATTATAAGATGCTTCAATTACTAAGTAGATGTAATTCCAGTATTTTGTTATGCTACTGGCATGCAAAAATTCTGCCTTTCCTTTTTGATCTATAGAAGCTAGACGACAATTGTGAGATCATCACAAAAGAATGCATATCATAAGCAGACAATCTCCAAGATTCTATGAGATCTAAATTTAATGAATCTACAAAATTCACAATTATATTTACTCAAGAATAAAATTCTATACAAGAATGAGAAATGTTTGACTCTGTGCATTTCATCAACCTTCAAACAAAAAAAGACATTGCTTTTAGGTTTAATTTTTTTAAAAGGCATACTATGCACTACTTAATATAGAAAAAGACATTGCTTTTAGGTTTTATTTTTAAGAGGCATACTATGCACTACTTAACATAGAAACGATACTATCATTTGTTGACCCATTAGTTCTCCAGGCCTTGTGTTAAAGGCTTTGGAAATAGTACAGTATTTAATATTCACAATGAATTAGCTTATGAAGTAGCTATAATTTGCCCCTGTTTCATAGATGTGAAACTGAAGCTTAAAGAAGTACCGTACCCAAAGTATAACAGTAAATGAAATTAAAACCTCATCTGTTTGACACTAAACTCCATGCTCTACTAAATTACATACTATGTCATAAGATGCAAAACGAGTTTAAAAATATGCATTTAAACCATAGAAAACATCAACTGTTAATAAAATAATACTCGTAACTAAAAAGACTGAATTTAATCATTTTTCTTTTTCAAATTCAAAGGGACTTACCTATCTAATCTTATTTCTATAATGCTGATATGAACTAGCTACTTCCAATAAATCAGTTTCCTTATAGCTCTTCAATAATGCAGTATATCATCCCCACATTTGTTTTTGTGCATGCTGTTTCTCCTATTTGGAATATCTTATCTAAATAATATTTCTTTCAAACTCCAACCCATTATTAGCATAATGAACTTTCCTTTCTCTAAATTTTCATAATTAACCATTATATAGATACCTACATAATTATCTAAGAAGTTTGTAACCATTATATAGATACCTACATAATTATCTAAGAACATGTATCTACACGTTAACTTCTAGGTTCAAATCCTTATTTCTCACCCAATGGTATAGTTCTTAGCCAAGGTTGCGCATCAGAATCCCCTGGGCCCACATTCTGAATTTTTAAGTCTGGGATAATATATTTGTAAAAAAAACTACTTTGCACTCCCACTCCCAGCTTCACTCTCCTATAACAGCTGCAACCTGAATATGTTATTTTATATTCTCTTAGGACCATTTTCTTCTCCATAAAATGGGGATAAGAAATCCTACTTCACAGGATTATTGTCAGGACTAAATAAGATGTCATATAAGCAGCTTAGCATAGTATGTAACACACAGCAGGTGCTTAATAAATGTTAGTTCAAGTCCCTTGACAAGGAACTGCATTTTTTTTTTCATTCTCTTCCTATAACAAGACCTAAGATAGTATTGAACACACAGCACTAACTTATATACTTGGTGACATGACTTTCATACCCGTCTCTTTTGTGCTTTTGATATCCGAGGTGGCTGATTCTCAAGCACCAAGTTTGAAATGTTAACAGCAACAGAATCTATCTGAAGGAAACAAAAAGCATTAACAAGTCAATATAAAATACTTTTTAAATTAAATTATTGAAAATCATAAATATATCTAATCCCACACTTCAAATTTGAATAATGGCAATAGACACTGTACTAGATAATATGGTTTTGTCTCCTGTCTCTATTTTTATGGAAGAATTTGACAAGTTCTCAAGAAGTTTCCTTCAAAGATCATGCTCATCCCTGCATGCTTTCCTTCTTTCTTAGAATGCTTACTCCATTAATCTAAATGCAATAGTGTACTTCCTGTAAGTGCCAATTCATTTGGCACTCCACTCTTCTTTTCTCTGACTACTGACAGTATGTATAAGATACAGGTCATTTGCTGGCTCAGTTTATTATCACCTGCATAACCTCAACTGGCAAGAGAAGCCTTCTTCCATCTTAATTAGCCAAAACCTGATGAGTACTAATCCTTGACCCTAGTAGGAAGTTGAGCTTTTCCTACCCTACCCTTTTCCATCTACAAACTGATAACTGCAGGCAGAAAATATATTTAATTTACAATATCATTTGATATTATAATCAATCCTAAATGGCTAATGTGTGTTTGCTAGAGTAAAAAAAAAAAAAAAAGATGCTACACTTTTAACCATAAGGATGAGTAGCTAGTATTACTGCAACTATAAGTTAAGCCAGTTTTTGGTATAACACATACATAGAACAACTCAAGGCCTTTAATACACAGAGACAGAAGTCTCCAAAGGCTATGTCCCAAATGATCAAAATATCAAAATCAGATAGAGACTTCAAAGAGTGGCTATCAACTATAGTGAAATTAGAAGTCTTGTGATTCTTCAGAGGAATCTGCTAAAATTTACAAACAACTATACTGACAATAGGCAAGATAAAAGAGATGCATCTGAAAAATAAAAAAGCAATGGTATTAGTTTTGGTAGTATTCAGAAAAGAAAACCAATTTAAATTAATGAAAAAGATAAATAGTTCAAAGTAGAATAGGAGTTTGTGTTTTAACAGTAGGACCCCATGTAGCTTATGAATCAAACACTTTTGTCCTTGGAAACCTGGGAAAGAAACCTCAAAATTGAAAGGTCTGAGGGAGCAAACAAAACTATCTCACTAACAGAAAACATGGAGAGACAATTAGGAACACCACAATTGTCACATCACAATTTAACACCTGGAGTATCAAGCCTTGTTACCTGGAGATGAAGTATATTAAAAGCAAGGAAAGTTGGGAAATAATGACAAACAAAGTTAAAGAAATTTAGACTATATTTAATGTAAGGACCATTGTAAATAGCACAGACAAGCTGTACTTGTCAACAGCAAACCAAAAATCAACCAAAATTTAAGTACGGCAGGTAAGATTTTGCATAGACATAAGAACTTTCTACCAAAGATGGAGGCTGTGGAGTCTATATGACCTTTCACATCCAAAACCCATACAATAAATACCACACTATACAAAGCTATAACAGAATTCAGTATTCACTTCCTGGAGTAAGATAGTTCTCATGTGGAATTCTGGCTTTGGCAATTAATGGCTGTTACGACTTCTGGACAAAGTTCTTAATCTCTCTAACCCTGTTTCCCACTTGAAAAATGGGATTATGTACACTTACTTCATAGGTAACAACTCACAGTGTGTTACTGAGGTTAAATTAGATAATACATATAAAACAAAGTGTTTGGCACATATATATTAGCTCCAACGATAAAATAAATATTAGCTAAAATTATGAAAGTTAGGATGCTCCAACTTACAAGAAACGTCAGTAAAATTTCATTCATTACAACTTGTTCATAAAGCAGTTTTATAATTTAAAAATGATTTCACGTTCACTTTCTTGATTCTTACAAAAACCTGTGCTTAGACAGCAGAAATATTTGTATCGTATTATATATGTGGGAAAATTGGAGCTCAGAAAGATTAAGTAACCTTGCTCAGGTTACAATCCCATTTAGTCGCAATTCTGGGATCAGATGCCTGGTCTTCCAACTTTCATTTGGTGAAGCTTCATCTTTTGGGCAAGTAAATAGGTAGAGAAGTATAGGTAAAGAAGTATAGCACTTTCTTTGCTGATCTCCCTTGTAAAAACACACTGTCCTGTGAACTTGGTCACAAAAACATTAATGAGAAGTGATGCATGAGCATAACTAAGTGATTTCATTTCCCTACCCATTTTATGATTTTAGATAATAAGCAGTTTAAGAGAAGTGGACAGCTGTTTTCAAATGGTGTAGGCAACGACAAACGTTTATTTCACATACCTTATTCTCCTTAGTAGTCAGCTTCAATTGCTCCAGTTCCTCTCTATGTTTCTGTTCCATTTCTTTTTCCAACTTGGCCACATCTTCGGTGAGTTGCTTCCTCCTCTTCTTGTCATTCTTGGGAACAGCATTCTTCATGCCCTGAATTTTGGCTGAAAAGCCATTAAAATCATTAAGTCAGACACGCAGGAGTAAAAGAAGATGAGAAACAGGAACAAATAAGGGGATAGTAAGGGGAGAAAGGTACAGAAAAAGTAATTATAGAAGAAAGAGTCATCACCTAACAGACAGCTACAGAGACAGAAGGGCCCAGATGAAGCTGAGACCAAAAAAAAAACCCAAAAAACTTCATTAACAAAATCTTGAATATGTTTCAGTTGTTTGGTGAGATAGGAGAAGGAAAAAAACCTGACTGTAGCAAGTTTTAAATCTTTCAGCTATCCTTTCTGAACCTCCTAAACTGAGGTGAGTCCATTCAAAATACACCCATTAGAGACAAGTATCGGTAACTGGGGCAGGTATAGAAAAGGGAGGCATCGTGGGTTTGGGAGGGGACCAGTCTGGGTCCAAGACCGCGACTTCGAGGTATTTTCAGACACCAGCACCCACGAGGCGGCGCGGGGTAGGGGGCACGCGGCAGGCCTCAGAAGGGGAAGCCTCTGAAGGTTGGGGAATTAAAGGGCCTCCGGGGCAGGGAAGGCGGGAGAGAAGAGGCCACTGCTACTAGGGGAAGTCTAGGGTGATCCAAGTAAGTCACGCCTTAAGATTCCCCAGAACCGACCCGCCACGCGCCCTTCCTCCAGTAGCGGCGGCTTCCAGATTCCCGCTTCCTTTCGCCTCACCTTGCAACTCCTTCTTCTCTTTGCGATGCCTTCTCACCAGCTGCTCTTCCTCATCAAGTTCTTCGGTCAAGACCGCCTCCATGAGGACCAGGTAGCCCAGCACAAGCGCTGGAAGACACCTGTACCACCGGCTAGCAGGCACTTTCCACCCCTCAACCCTCACCCGGGGCTCCATTGGCTACGGCTGGGACCCTGCCCCGCCTTCAAGGCGGCACCGGATCTAAACCAAGCCACTGCAAAGAGGGGAAACTTGAATGGGGTGCTACGCGTGCGCACTACCGTGACCCTGCCGTGATGGGCGGGGCGGCAGGGAAGGAACCAGACGGCGAGCGGAGAAGCGGAGGTTGCAGCCTCGGGATTGACTAGAACGCTAGAGCCCCGTCTGCCATAAAGCTAAGCGCTAGGCTCTTGGCCCTGACGTGAGGCGCGCAGAGATGACGTAAGGGGAATAGTTTTCAACGTCTGTTTTATTCCGTGCTTCGGAGGACCTTCTTTAATCTTTGATTTTGGTCCCTGCTTCTAAGAAAAGCAACTGAAAAGGTAAGAAAGAAAAAGCGTTTTAATAAAGTCGTCGATAATTATCAATGAGAATTTTGGGGCTGTTTGGGGCTGTGTGGAATTAAATTATGTTTATTGTTTCCAAGGTCGTAATACTGCCCCTCAGAAGAAAGGAACAGCGCTAAGTAATCGAGAAAATGCCTCCTCTTGGAAGGGATATAGAGATGGAAACAGAAGATATAAGAAGGATTGAGAATCATATAATACAGGAGCTTAAAAACCTGTTCGCGATAATAAAGAGGGTAATGTCAGAGCGCTTGGAAAATACCAGGAAGTTGAGAGAGTTAACAGAAGGGCGCACGCTTAATTGGCCACAAAATCGAATTACTGAAGTAAGTGCAAAACGACAAATTGTCACAGAATACAGAGAAAAGGGGAAAAGAAATTAAGAGGAGAAAAAGAGAGATCTAGAGGGCCGGTCCAGGAGATACAGTATATGCATAATAGGAATACCTGAAACTGAGGACAGAGCAAGTAGAACTGAAACAATAATTAAGGATCTAATTGAAGAAAATTTTCCAGAATTGAAGAACGAACTAGATCTACAAATGGAAAAGGCTCACAGGGTACCTTTAAAATTTAATGAAAAGAAAGAAACACCTAGACATATCCTGGTGACGTTTTTGAATTTCAAAGACAAAACATTTTACAAGCATCCACAGAGAGAAAGCAGGTTATTTAAAAAGGGGCAAAAGTCAGACTGACCTTAGATTTTTCTCCTCCAATTCTAAAAGCCAGAAGACAGTGGAACAATATCTACAGAGTTTTAAGGGAAAATAATTTTGAGCCAAGAATTATATACTCTGCCAAGTTACCATTTCTTTACAAAGGAAAGTGGAAGACATTCTTAGATATACAGGGATTAGGAAAGTATATCAATCAAGAACCTTCCCTGAAATTTTGCTCAATGATTTACTGCAGCTAACAGAGAACCTGAATTAAAATAAAAGAATAGGGAGGCAATTGTATGAAAGAATTAATACTATGCATTAGAACTAGTTAAGGAGCATAGAGTTTAAATTGTTATGTATAGGGCATTAAAACTAAATACAAAAATAGAAACGTAAGCTAGGTCTAAAATTTCGGTTTACATTTAAGCTAGAAAGGCATGCCACATGTTCAATATATTGAACAAATAGTGTTTTATTTTTAGCATGTATTGTGGATACAAATATGCATGTTCTTAAGCTAAACCTAAGTAAAAGGGCTTTGTCACTGTAGATTGGACAAATAACAGCATTCTAAATGTCAAATCTGACAAAATTGGAAAACAGTACAGTTTTATTTCCGTTATTTTTAAGTATAGCAGGAAAAAAATAGCAAGTTTGTCCATAATGTTACTACTGATGTTGTAAAGAAACTTCCATATCTCTGGTTTGGGAGTGGGTGGATACATCCTCATTTTCTGTACGTGTTGCATGGGGAAAAACAGCAGTTACTGCATCATATAGTTTATCTAAGTAAATTTGACATGGAAATAAGTGTTAACTACAAAAATAGAATATATATGTTCCAATGTTTGGTTTGGAAAAGAAGTGGTAAAAAAAAAAAAGGCAAAAGAGAAATAGCAAAAAGACACTAAAATTAGCAAAAAGTAGATTGATAGTACAGATGACTTATAAACTGGTTAAATAGCCCTATTACAATTGAAATTGAGTCAAAAATCAATCTGTAACCTGAGATACATTTGTATAAAACAAAGGATCAAAGAGTTTAAAGATAATGAAAACTATAAATCATAGAAATAGCAACATTTTTATTAAACAATCTAAACATAACAAGACATTTTATGTAAAACATACAATATAGGATGTAACATTTAAACCATATGGTAAATATGATAATATATAAAATATATGTTCTGTATCTTCATGTGGGTGATAGTTTTACTTATGTACATTGATATCTATTTTAAAACGTACATTTAAATTAGTGCGTTTTATGTATTTAAAATTTGTTGAGTAATCCTTCTGTATATATTAATAAAGAGAATATAGCAAAAAATATGTTGGACTATGACTTCAACATTTATGATTTATTTTTTTAGAGACAACAGGGTCTTGCTTAGTAGCTTAGGCTGGAATGCAGTGGCAACATCATAGCTCACTGCAGCCTACAACTCCTAGGCTCAAGTAATTCTCCTGCCTCGACCTCCCAAAGCACTGAGACTACAAATGTGAGCCACCAGCCCAGCACAGTTACAGCCTTTGATAAACCAAGTAAATGGAAAGTTAAGAGAGAAAAGGTAGTTAAATGTGTGTGTAATATATATATATATTACTTTTCTACCTTATTTTTACATTATTTTCAAATTATCCTGAAGCACTTCTAAATGATTTTGTACTCGGATATAGAGAAAACTTCAATATATTTCTAGAAAGCACTCATGACCACATTACCAAAAAAAAAAAAAAAAAACCCTAGAAAATAATAATTTTCAACCCTGAAAAATCACATACTTGGAATTTTGTTAATGTTCTTAAATAACCTTTGGGTCAAAGAGGAAATTATAACAAATACTGATGATTTGGGAAATACAACAATGAAGATAATTATACTTTACATGCTATGGGATGGATGTAGAAAAGGCAAGAAACAGGAATGAAAACACTTAAGTGAAGAATGGAATATGCATATGGGAAGGACTCAGGAACTAAACTTTTTCAATTTTGCTACCTTTCAAATGAGGAAGTAGTCTGTCTTCATAGTGGATTTACCCCCAGTATATTATGAGGCCACCGTTAACTACTTATTTCTCCCAATTGAGCTTTAATGTAACGTAAGGCATTCTAAGCATCTGACAACAATTGATTCTCAAGGAAAGGAAATCCCAAGTCTCCTTTTTTCTTTCCCCTCACTGCACTGTTTTCCCCTTCACAGACCTCCATATAACAATATTTTGATGTACAAAAATTTTATTGAAAAGTATAGCCTTCTGAAAAACAGCATCAGCATTACCTGGAAACTTGTTAGAAATGCAGTATCTCAGGTCAATAGCAGCATAGTATTAGATTACAAAATCTTACACATCTACAAGACTTCTCAGCACAGTGCATTATACATTGTGAATGCTCAGTGAATGCTATCAAGAATATGTGTAGAAAAAAATATTTGGATGTTGCCAGAACATCAATAGTATTTATATCTGTGTGGCAGCTTTTTGGATATTTACTTCTTTATGTTTTTTTAACATTATATTAAAAGAAAAAACTATTTTACTTTTATACATTAAACATTTCCTCAGAAATTTTGAAAAGTATATAGATGATGATAAATGTTACCTGTTGTGTTAGTACATTCTCACGCTGCTATAAAGAAATACCCAAGACTGGGTAATTTATAAGGAAAAGAGGTTTAATTGACACAGGTCTGCATGGCTGGTAAGGCCTCAGGAAACTTACAATTATGGCAGAAGGGGAAGTAAACATATCCTTCACAAGGTGACAGGAGAGAGAGTGCAAAACAAAGAGGGGAAAAGCCCCTTATAAAACCATCAGATCTCATGAGAACTCACTCACTATCATGAGAACAGCATGGGGGAACTACCCCCATGGTGTAATCACCTACCACAGAGTTCTTCCCCCAACATGTGGGGATTAGAATTTGAATTACAATTAAGATGAGATTTGGGTGGGGACAAAGAGCCAGATCATTTCACCTATGATCCCACTATATAGAGAGACTCTGAAAACAGTGTATTTCCTGGTGAATTAAATTACTATTCAAATTTAGAATAATATATGTAAATTCTGCTGCATTCACTTGCAATTATAAGACATTTCTCCAACTCAATTATTTTTCAAAAACATTTTTAACTGCTGCATATTTTCCCATCACACAAAATAGCTGTCACTTTTTAGCCCTTATCTGGCTTAACTTCTCAGCAATATGTGACACTATTACTGCAATATTTGCATGATTGAGTCTCCCTTCTGTCCACACTTCTACAAAAACCCAATGTGCTCTTCCCACCCAGCTGTCTTAGTTTCCTGTTTAACCTGCTTGATTTCTCTCCATAGCAGTCCACACCATCTGAGATGTCCTTGTTAAATTGGGTGTTGCCTGTCTCCTTCCTTGGCTTCTATGATACACCCTCTTCCTTTTTATCTCCTTGGTTCTGGACGCTCGTTATTAACTCTTCTATCTCTTTCTGAAATTTGCTAAGTCCCCCAGGGCTCTGGCCCAGGCTCATTTTCACTCTACATACTTTCTGCCAACTTCATCCCATGTCTTCTAATTACCACATCTATGTGCCGACTGGACCTTTCTCTCAAGTTCTAGGGTGTATTAAGATTCTCCAGATAAACAGAACTAAAAGAATATAAATAGATACGTAAGAGGTGATTTATTATGGGAATTGGCTCACACAATTAAGTTGGTTTTCTGGGTTTTTGGTTTGTTTAGTCTTGTTCTTTTAAAATAAAATTTATGTGTTTCCAGGATTATTTTTGAAATCTCGGTACATGGTATCACTCTACTCCCTAGACAGCCCCGTGTATTCTGGATTCATCTCTGATCCCATTTACTCTGAGTCCTAGAGCTTTAGCCATATTTTGTGTGTGTGTGTTTACAAAAATCAGATTTCCTCCTGTCACCAAAGTTTTTCACTAGGTGCTTCCTTGATTTGGGAAAAACAGTTCTGAAATTTTGTAAAAGTGACTTTTTGTTATTAAGATCAAAATTTATGTTTCACTTCATCAGAGATGCCTCACCTAACAAGAACGTACATAATGGTATCCCCCACATTCATATCACCTATTGCAAGGAACTGTCAATCACTTTGCCTGCTCTATCACTATCACGGCTCTTATTACTGTCTGACAGAATCTCCTTTCGGCTTTCTAAAAACAGTTTTACTGAGATATAATTAACATGTGATAATCTACAACAACCAATTAGCCAGTAAGTGGCACTACTGTCCTTTTACTTGCTCATGTTGGAAACCTTGATGTAATTCTTGACTGCTTTTCTTCCCTTACCCTTTAATATCAACAAATAATTAAGTCTTAGTTTCTAAATATGTTCCAAATCAATCCACTTACCTTTAGTTCCACTAGCACCCCTCTTAAGTCCAAGCCTGAATCATTTCTCACCTGTATTATGGAAACATGCTTCTCTCCAGTTTATTCTTTATAACACAATAAGAACTTTATAAAATTCAAGTCAACTTAGGAGTTTCAACTTAAGTAGGTTCTCAATAAAATGTATATTTCTTAATATGCTTCTCAAGACCCATTCCAGTCTCATCGCACACCACACTTGATTTAGTCTATTTCAGCTTTTCTGGACTTCAGTGCCTTGAACTTATATACTTTGTTTTCCCCAAGGAATGGGGTGCTTTTGGAAATAGGGCTTTCTCACCACTGGAAATATTTATCCACCATCACCCCTTGACCACCCTGTCTAGAATTATTCATAATTCTTAAGCATTCATTCTCTATTGGAAGCACCCTATTTATTCCCCCCTTTAATACTTTTACTTGCCTTCTATCTGTATCATGAACTTGAATATAATGAAACATAGAATAACTAGATCTGTCTCGTTTGCCTTTGGGTCCTCATTACATAGTATTGTGCTTAGCCCATAGAAGCCATTTAATAAACATTTTAATCAAGCATGAACTAGATGACTAGTTAGTGATAATAAAGGCAGATAAAAGAACACTTAAAGTCACTTTTAGCCTTAAAATTATACAATTATGGGCCGGGTGCGGTGGCTCACGCCTGTAATCCCAGAACTTTGGGAGGCCAAGGCGGGCGGATCACTAGGTCAGGAGATCGAGACCATCCTGGCGAACACGGTGAAACCTCGTCTCTACTAAAAATACAAAAAAATTAGCCGGGTGTGGTGGTGGGTGCCTGTAGTCCCAGCTGCTCAGGAGACTGAGGCAGGAGAATGGCATGAGCCCAGGAGGCGGGGGTTGCAGTGAGCCAAGATTGTGCCACTGCACTCCAGCCTGGGTGACAGAGTGAGACTCTGTCTCAAAAAAAAAAAAAAAAAAAAAAAAAATTATACAATTATGGAAGTATTGTCCTATAATTTATCCTGAATATTTTTCAACTGTAACATGTAACCAGCTGATGGTAATTAGAAGACAAATCTTGTCTTTGTGATGATGTTTTACCCAATGGCAACCTCTGCACTAATTGGATACCAGTAAATGAAAGAAACTATTTTATAGAACTTTCTCTTTTGGCCTTTCAATTTTCTAGCCTGCCTCTTAATTTATATTGTATTACACTTTCTTCAAATGTTTTCAGTTGCAATATTTTAAAATCTCTGTTTTGTTTTCTGTTTTCCCATTTCCAAATTCTTTTTGCTAAGTTATTTTTCTTCTTCTTTCATGATATATTTTTTTCTTTTACTTTTCTCTAAAAATTTACGTGGCATCAGGAAAGAATCCTATGTGTGAAAGAATTTAATGGCAAATTGGTACTCAGTATCCACTGCAACCTCACAGAGTTGAAAGAAGTTTCAAAGACTGGAAAGATAAATAATACATTTTTCATATTCTCTTTTCTGTTTTCTCAGAGCCACTACTGATTAGGACATTTATGGAGAACATGGGTGGCACTGAAGCAGCATTCTAGTTTCCAGTGCCATCAACATCATAAGTATCTATCTGGTCTCTGACCAAAGCTACCGCAATGTGTTCTTGAGGTCAACATGTTTTGTGGAAGTCTCTGTATTTGCCCCTTTATGTCAATTACCTATTATAAACCGAGAGAAATGGGAAAATTAAAAACCTGTTTTGAATTATTTTTAATTCAGAACTGTTTTTTCAAGTGAAATCTTATGCAGAAGTCTGGTATATGAAACAGATAAAAATGAACCGGTGAGATTGAAGGGAGTGAGTAGCATGGAATCCTGGCCACTCTTCAGAGAATTTGAGACAACTTTGTAGAGCCCTTGGTTCAGTTTGTATGTTACTGGGTAATTTAAAGCAGAAATTTTAATCTGATTGCACTTAAGAATCATCTGAAGAGTTTGTATTGGTTAGTCTTATTTCTAATACTGATGTCCTGGTCTTTCTCCCCTCAAAAAAAGTCTGCTGCTGGGACCAAGCACATAGATGCTTTTTTAAAAACTCTCTAAAATGACTCTAGTATGTAGCCAGGATTGGAAATAACTATCCTACACAGCATTTTTCCTGATTCTGAGCGTTCAGCTTTTCATTGATTTTCCTTAGGGCAAGGCCTTCATCTTATTCTGGGTCCTTGCATTTTCTTTCTGAACCTACAGTTTCTCTATAGGTCCCATGGTTTTCAAAATTTCTCATTTTCCATTTTCTGTCCTTTTATATTACCTACTTGAAAACCATGGTCATCTTTCAAAACAGAACACTGCCTGTTTCTTAGGTCTTTATTGTGGGATTTTTATTCCTCAATACAAATTTACATAAAATAATAACAATTAAAAGATGGGCCTTGGTGTCAGAATTATTTTATATCTCTTTTTCTTACTAACTCTGCAGCTTACCAGCTCTGGATAAGTTAAAGGACAGCTATACTCTTACTACATAGAATCATTATAAAGAATCGGTGGGGTGATCCTTATAAAGTGTTTGCATGATACCTAGCATAGAGAAAGTGCTTGAAGTTGTTAACTGTTATGGTTACAAAATATGTAAATAATTTTTATTTTTCAATTTTCTCTCTTCATATACACTAAATTGTTCTAATTCTTGAGCCACAGTAACAACGTGTGAATGACTTACGCATTCAGTGGGTCCACTCAACTAATATTGAGTACCTGTTATGGTCTATGAAAGGAACTGGCAAAACAGTCGTTATTACCCTTAAATATTCCCAAGTGTTAGTGATCAAAGTTTCTCTCTGCTGAAAATGAAAAGTACCACACAGGATGGAGGAAACAGTCATCTTGAGGGCTAAATCTGGTTTAACATCTTATTTGTTGACCTGTTACTACAGTGTTGCCACATATGCTTTGTTGGTTTTTAGTTTAGCCCCCAAACATTTTAAAAATCAGATCATTTCATGTTAAAAGAAATCTAGACTTCTAGCTCTCTTGAAAACGTGAACTCTGACAAACACTGAAATTATAGAGTAGCAGGGTATGTGCCCTTTATTTGGTGCATGTTTTCTGCAGGTTCCCAAGTTCTGCGTTCTCTGTTGTCACCTTGTCACTGAGGCCAAATGTCAGTTGCTGCTTACATGCATTTGCACAGTTGTTACTTTTTTACAGTGAAATTACAGGTAAACTGTTTTGACATCCATGTTTCTACCAAAGGTAAGAAAACACAAGCCAAAAAGACACAGATTTCAAGAAAAAGAGGAGAAAGCATAATTCTTTATGGAATTGAAGAATACTCTTTGTATCTAAGTATGCCAAAAAAGTGTGTATAAAAAAATACAACTTAAGATGCCATTATGAAAAAACTCCAAGTCAGTGTTTACTAACATCTTTTCAGTTTTAGGAAGGAGGCAGGTTTGTTTTGCATCTCATTGGATCTCCTATGCTACATATTTCTTGAAATACCATAAGTACTAATATACACTTGCAATAGATAAACAGGAGTATTACAAATATAAGAGATAGCAGGAACTATTTTAATATTAAGAGTTATCATATATGCATGCTAGGTGTAATAAATGTTTTCTTTCTTCTACAACATTTACTTAATCTGGAGGCAGAAATACATGTTGCTTCTCTTTCTGTATCTCCATCAAAGTCCAAACCAAGTAATCAGGATCTTTGAGAGTCACAGTAAGAATTACAGCCTCATGTTTGGATTTTTTAAATTTAAATTTTAAATAACTCCTTCTTTCCACTGATATTTATTGAGGAACTGCTATGCTCCAGGTACTGTGATAAACACTAGGCAAATGTTGGAGAGCTAAAAAGACGTTCCTCTTATAAAGACATTGTAACAAACAAATAAATGTATTAGTCAATATGTAAGTAAACAAAAAAGTAGACAAGCACAAATTATGTTAAGTACTATGTGGGAAACTAATAGAGTACTGTAACAGAATAATAAAGTATATGGGATGGGGGTAGGAATCTGTTCAGGAATGATCTACTTGAGAAGTTGACATGTAGGCAGAGATCTGAATGAATCATGAGGAGTCAACCTTTCAGAGTAAGTGGAGTAGGCACTTCCAAGAGAAAAGCATAGTCCTGACTATTTGCCTATCAATGTCTTCTTGAACAAGGGTTAGCAATCTCCTACCTGTACCACAGATGCTGTGGGCTACCTCCATGCTACCTGTGCCACCAAGAGATTCAATGTGATGCATGATTTCAAGGTTTCTCATCCTGATACCCTGTGGAAAGTAAAATCAGTGACAAATAAAAGCAGATCATTAACTCAGGTGGAGTCTGCTAAAGATGATACTTGCTTGTCAGTACATGAGTATCCACCCTAGTGAAAAAACTACAGAAGAGGTAGGATTTATCGTCAGTGTTCTCTCACTTCCCCTTCCAAGTTCCTCTCCTGCCTTCTGATACTCTTTCCCACAAGTTGCAGGCAAATAAAGCATGTATTTTACTCTCTTTTTATCCAGTGTTGCTCCTTGTCCTTATATGAAGTAGATTCCAGACCTCACAATTGTATATGCCTATTCTTCTACTCTAGCCCCTCAAAAAAAAGAGGAAGAATGAAAGAATGAACAAGAGAAAAAGAAGGAAGGAAGAGAGGGAGAGGAAAGGAGGGAAGGATGGTCCTGAAGATCTCAGTTCGGTGCTGAAAAAAGTCACTACTTAAACTTCTTCAAGCAGAATGAATTACCATAGCTAATAATGTACCTTAAGCTTTTCTAGAATCTTTGTATTTAAAAAATTGATTATTACTAAATGTATTTTAATCTTGTAAAATTTTAGGAATTTAAATGAAGAATTTCACAAAGGGTAGGAAAAATTATATATTATATTTATACATTTGTCATTATGATTCTTCTATTGTGGAAAAAAAATAAAATCTCAGGACCCCAATTCACTATGCCAAAAGGAAAAAAGTAAGCTGAACACTGAGTCATGCAAGAAACTGCTTGCTTTTGTTCCTAAGCTAATAGCTACAGACAAAGGTCAGGTATCTCCATAGGTAGGTACTCTGTGTTCACCTTATGTAAAGTGCCAATTTATTGAGCGTGAGAGGAATACCTGATTGACTATTCCCCAACCTGCTCCTTTTCTCTTGCAACATGTGGAGTCAGTAATTTGACCATATACTCTCTCTTTCCCCTTCAGTCTGCTCTCCACCTTTAAATACTGAAGCCCTGAAAGTCATCTTTCTTAAAAGGTATGAACCATAGATTTTTCCTGTGGATTTATGTTTCTTTCTTCCGGGCACATCCTTAAGCTTGACAAAATAAAATTCTAAGTTGATTGAGTCCTGTCTCGGATGCTTTTTGGTTTATGCTATCAAGGTTTGGAAGGCTTAAGACATGTCATAAAGGTACTTTATTTCCTTCTAGCATTTTGATTATACTGAAATCAGGTAATTGGTGGTGAGTAGAATTGAGAATGAAAGGCACTGGGAAAGGAAAAACAAAAACGCATCAAAGACTTCCACCTTTATTTCCTTCGTTTTTTTAAAGAAAAATTTATTTTCTAAACACAAGCTACAAATTAAAATATTTGATTTACTTTTTCAGCAAAAGTTATAAATTATCAAATAGAAAATAGTGAAAAGATTATGTCATTTTTAACAGTGTTAAAGTTTTAGTTATACTCATTTGACTGGTTAGTACTGCTCTTATTTACCTACTCTACAGACAGTTACACTCTTTTATTCTTGTATAGAAGTTACTTTAATTTTTTAGTATTTAAGTTATCCTTAAAATACAACATGAAGCTATTTTACCATATATAATTTACTTAAATATTTATTCTTAAAATAACATTATTTTTAAATAAAATATGTATGTGAATTTAAGAATTCCTTTCTCTAATTCCAGTCCTCAAATGTGACCACTGTTAATAACTCCACTTAATATAAATAATATAATAGATACAGCAGCAGTGTGATCCTTAAAGCTGTATTTGTTTCCTTGGCCTGCAGTAAGAAAGTATCAAAATCTGGGTGGCTTAAAACAATAGAAAGGTATTATTTTATAATTCTGAAGGCTAAAGTTTGAAGTTAAAATGTCAAAGCCATGCTCCCTCTGAACACATCAGTTCTCTCAGATTTATTATTTCCTTTCCTTTGCTAACTTTAGGTTTTATTTGCTTTTGTTTCTAGTTTTTTAAAGTAGAAGCTGAGGCTGTTGACTTGAAACTTTTCTTCTTTCTAATACAGACAGTTTCATGGGATAATTTTTTCTTTGAGGATTGCTTTAGAGCATTCCACAAATTTTGATATGTTGTGTTTTCTTTTTTTTCCCCCAATTCAAAGTACTAATTTCTCTTTTGATTTCTTCATTGATGCATGAGTCATTTAGCATGTGCCATTTTTAGAAAACTTTATAGTTTGATTTATTTTAGGCTCACTTAGAAGTTGCCAAAAAAAAAGTCCAGAGTTCCTTTATACTCTTCAACCAGCTATGCTGCCATAAAAAAAAAAATAAAATTATGTCATTTGCAACAACATGGATGCAGCGGAAGGCCATTATCCTGAGTGAATTAATACAGAAACAGAAAATTAAATACCTATGTTCTCACTTACAAATGTGAGCTAAACAATAGGTATGCTTGGACATAAAGATGTAAACAGTTGACACTGGGGACTCCAAAAAAGAGGGGAAGAAGTGGGCGAGGGTTAAGAAACTGTCTATTGAGTACTATGTTCACTATCTGAGTGATGGGTTCACTAGAAACCCAAACCTCAGCATTACACAATATACCCATCTAACAAACCTGCACATGTACACCCTGAATTGAAAATTAGAACACACGTGCATGCACGCAGAGGAAATTGCCCCTGATGCAATACTGTTAGCCATAGACTATTTGGATTTCACCAGTTTTACAAGCATTCTTTTTGTGTGTTCTATAAAATTTTACTACATGTATAGATTTGTGTAACCACCCCAAAATCAGGGCACAAAAATGTTCCATCACCTTAAAGAAACTCCCTTGTACTGCCTCTTTATGGTCATACTCTCATCAGAGCTCCAACTTCTTCCAACCTTCTTATCATCCTTAAACATACTTCCTCAGCTATGCAGTTGTTCTGGCCCTTTTAAATATTCTTTTATAGTTTGAATATTTCATTAGGAGAGTCTTAGCTAGTACACTGTTTTATTATGTTAATTTTTGTGTAGTTTTTGCTTTGTGGATAATGAAAGGGATTTTTTTCTATTCTATTTTCTATCTTGTTACTGCTGATTCATACAAAATTACTGGTCTTTCTAGCTCCTTTTTTTCTTTCTTTCTGGTTGCTGTGTCTTCAACTCTTGTTACTTTCTTTCTCAGTCTTATCTCCTTGTCAGAGGAAAAAAAATATATTTTTCCTTTGCTCATGATGAATAGTTTTCTGACTTCTGTTTCCCCACCTTCTAATATCAGTACCCAGGAAGTATAGGGCAGGCTGTTACAGGGGTTGGTTAGCACTGTCCAAATGGTCAGGAAAAACTGTAGTGTGTTCCAGATCAAATCCGTACCCAAGGGCACCTAATCTAGCTGTGGAGGTACAGTGGCAAGGTTATCAGCCTACCATTAGTGGGCTGATCAAAGTGATTTCCCAAACATCAATTTCTGACAGAAATTCTATATTCCTGAAAAATCTTTAAACGTTAGTTTTGCCTAGAAAAACTGCATCAGAAAATTTACAATTATTTGATCAAAGACTGTAACAAAGGAAAATGTGAAACATTACTGTCAAGTTAAAAGGTTATTGTAAGGCAGCAGTAACTAAAATTTTTGTGTTTGCTCTTGACAACTATTATAGGAGTGCATGAAATTATTAGAACAGTGGCTATTTTCAATTTTAAAACCAAAGGTAAAATTCTTTATTGTTTAAAAATAGAGATTATAATGCAGGCTACCAAAATACAACATATGTATAATTAACCCTAGAGAGGAAAAAAAAATTGATTGTATTATATCTACACCAATTTAATTATGAGGTTTTTTTTAAGTTGTGTCTTCAGTGAAGACAAGAATCTCATTATGTTAATGGCTCATATGAAGAGATTGGAATACATGATTCAAATAATAGGTAAAAACCTTTGGGAGAATAGAACAAAGAAATGGAAGGCAGCTAAGATAAATGACCAGCTGCAAACAGCCTTAGTGGAAGGGTAAGGAGGAAGAAGAATAGTATAGAATTAAGGAAATGATAAAAGTGAACAGCCTAATTTTCAGATTCAAGAGCAGACCATCCTAATAGAATTGAACAAGATACATTTTTGCAGACTCTTAACTAAAAATATTTAAAGGATTATCATAGCTACCACCATCTGTGTATGGCTTCATACTTCTCAACATAAGCAATCTCTATATGAGAGGCAGATATGTTTTAAAAGAAAGGATTTGGGACCAGATGTTTTGGGTTGGGTTTCCAATTTCAGTACTTAAGCCTAGTAACATAATGAGTGTTTCACTGTCTATCTCAGTAAAATGTATATACTAGTAGTGTCTGTTTCAAGGATTGCTTTGAGGATAAATTGGGATGATTCACAAAATGTAGTAAGCCCTCATTAAAATGTGTTAGTGTTATTATCAAAGATAACCCAATTTATTGTCAGAAACTTTTTCACTTGAGATATAAATAAAGTATGACAATCCTTGGCTTCCCCAGTTGGCTCAGCTTTGCAACTCTCCCATTTTTGACCAGGGCAAACCTGTAAACCTGTGTGAAAAATATGACAAAATAGATTTTTTTAAAAAACAAAACAAAAAACGTATCCACCAGGGCATGGTCAGGATATCATCTGGCCTCTGCTTAGGAATTCTGAGCTTATCAACCTGTGTCCTCCAAGCCACAGCTTTCCCCCATATTTTCCCAGTCTACATGTGTCTGGGTGTCTGCCACACCCACTCCCAGCTCTGATTTCTGCTGGTAACTCTTGTGTTCTTCCTTGAATTTAAACCTACTTCTCTAATACCCAACAACCTGTGGAGCCCACGCTAACCCTTTCTCCACAGGTTAGACCTGGGCCTCTAATTATAATAGGCTTCTAATTCTTCATCAGCTGGTTTTTGCTCTTCTGATTTGAATTTCAGCTATTCCTAGATAACCTTGCCACTGTACCTCCACAGCTAGATTAGGTGCCCTGGGGTACAGATTTGATCTGGAACACACTACAGTTTTTCCTGACTATTTGGACAGTGCTAACCAACCCCTGTAACAGCCTGCCCTATACTTAAATAAATTCTATGTATTCTGCCTTGTTTTGATACCCCACCTTTCCCTTTCAAACCAATTATTATTTCCTAGGATACCTTTAGCAAAACCAGTCTCAATTGTGGTATAATTGGGTGTAAACCTGTGGAGATGTTTCATGAGATAAGAAATTGAGAGTTGGATATCATATGGCTCAATAGTATTATCTCTTCCATTTATTTATTATGCAGGTTTACTCTGAAGTTAGAATCTATATACAAAGCATATTTTGCATTATAAGTTGTATGCACATACATATGACATTTCATTTCTGGCTCTCCCTTCCTCTGCCTTTCTAGTCATGCCTTTGTTTCCCTGATATGACTATCTAATTATATTCTTCTCCCTCACTTTCTTAATTTATCTTATTTCTTATCTTCTACCCCCCATCCCCTATGTCCCTTACATTTTACTTTTATCGTCTAATAGCTTCCGGTTTCTCTATGGAAGGTCAGCTCTTCTCTGAGTCCAGCTTTTAAACTAGCTCTCATCCTCTCCCTGGTACACATGATAGGACTGAACAATCAAGGCTTAAGACATAGTAAGTGTATTTGTATAATGCAATAAGTACAAAATATAAAAAGAATGTAATTAATATTTACATGTAGATATGGAAAGATCTCCAAAATATATTATTAGGTAAAAACAAGATACAGAAAAATGTATGCAGAATCATTCAATTTATGTAAATTAAAAGAATACACACGGAACATGTATTACATTTGTTTTGAAAAAGGCAACAGTAAACTAATTGACATCTTTTTAGAGCTTTTTAAAAGACTTTAGGTTTTTTGACCCAGCAATTTCACTTCTATGAATAGAAATTTTATACTGAAGAAATAAATGCTGTATAATTACTACAACCGTATTTACTGCAACATTTTTAATAGCAAAAAAAAAAAAAAAAATACCAGAAATAATCCTAGTGTTCAACAATAAGAAACTAGGCAAATAAATTATGGAATATTTATTACAAGATATAAAATGCAGTTATTCAAGTTACATTTTCAAAATCTATTTAGTGGCATGGGAAATATAATAACATTTTTAAATATAAAAGCAAGTTATGCCAGAAGTAGTGGCTCATGCCTGTATTCCCACTACTTTGGGAGGCTCAGCCAGAAGGATCACTTGAGGCCAGGAGTTGCAGACCAGCTTGGGCAACATAGCGAGACTCCATCTCTAAAAACAAATTTTAAAATAACCCAGGTGTGGTGGCACACACCGGTAGTCCCAGCTACTTGGGAGGCTTAGGTAGTAGGATTGCTCAAGCCCAGGAGTTTAAGGCTGCAGCAAGCTATGATCACGTCACTGAACTGCAGCCTAGGCAACAGAGCAAGACTATCTTAAAAAAAGAGAGAGAGAGAGAAACAAACAAAAACAAGCTATAAAACAAATTTTACAGAAAGTTATTAATTTTGCTTATGTGCAATATATACCCGCATTACAAATGAAGCAAATATATGAAGTGTTTAAAGTAGATATCACTACCTAATGAGACTAATGTGGTTTCTATTTTTTTTGTCCTTTCCCCACTTTCCAAATGTTAAAATATGCAGGACATTCTTCTGTAATAATAGAGAAAATTTAAAATGTTGTGAAAATAACAAAAACATTTCTCCAAGAATTTGTGGATTCAGTTGAGGTCAGCTTTTTAAAACAGGAAGTTTTACCATTTCTATGTTTACTTTGTTACTGGTTTTTGTATGCTGAAATAAACATGAAATTTTCTTAAATTAACACCATCCGTCTACCTCCCTATCATCTATTTTTGCCCTCCTCAGTTGAGTTTTATAAGCAAGTTTGTTCTGTGTTTTCTCTTGTTTAGTTAATAGCTCTTATGGTAAAAAAAAAAAAAAAAAAAAAAATGACGGCTAACAGGCTTGTTCAGTAGACTTGACATGTTTTCCATAGAGAGGACAGATAATACCTTTTCAATACTATGATTCCTTACCTCTACACAAGTAAACTTTTTTGTACTAGATTTGCTTCAATAAAGGATGACTTCGAACTGCTTTTGGGTAAAGATGCCTTACATGTACATTTAATCTAGAAATTCCATGGTAAATTTGCAAAAGGAAAGCATTTAACTACCTACACTAACAGATTTCTTTTTGGATAGGTAGTTCATATTTGTTCAAATTAACGTGTAAGTTAAATTCAGCATAATAAATCCTTCTTGTCATCCATATTAGTGTTAGTAAAAAACATTTGGAGAACAAGATACCAGTTACTCAAATAAATAATCTCATCTTTATAAAAGAAATAAAATTAGTCTTCAAAATATTGGTATCAATAACAGCAGTTTCAGTAGAATCTGTACTGACAATTCATTTCCCCCAATATTTTTCTTTCAGTTCATTACTTCCCATATAACACATCTAGATGCCACTGTACTCATTGTTCTTTAATCTTGTTAGTCACAGCATTTTTCTTAAGGCGTGATTACTTAAGAATTAGATGCTCACTTAATTGTATTTCTATGATATTTTCTTCATATATCCATTAGTGTAGAAATATTTTAGTTCTGTAAGTATGCATCATCCTGGGCTGTAAACTTCTCAAGATTAGAAGTCATGCTTTATTCATTTTCATATGCCCACACCTAAGATAACGCTTTGAGCAATCAATAAGTGATTTTTATGACTGTATAAAAGGGCAGATGACTGCTAGAATAGCTGCTAGAAAAAAACAAACAAGTAGCGGTTGAATTTGCAACCCTCTAATATTATTATAACAAAAGAACTTCCAATATTTTTAAATTTTATATTATTTTTCTGACTGATCCTGCAAAGCATTTTTTATTGATTTATGTTTCAGATTCTCTGGTTAATTAGAAACAGGAGAAAACAAAATGGTAGAAGTATTTGTTTAGAGCTTATATATTTTATTTCAATCAATGTTTTTAAATGGAAATTTATATTATTCTCTTTAAGAGATATTTTCAATTACAAGAAACAAAAAGTAAGCCATATATAAATTCAACTTTCTCGTCTGAGCCCAACTAAAAGTTATTGCTAATTTTTACTCTGAGTTGAAGTTATTTCTATTTCAATCTAGGGGTTATTTTTTGTGAAATTAAGATCTCACTTTTGTTTTATGTATTTTATTTTCATTATTCTTATTATTATTTTGATACAGGATCTTGCTCTGTCACGAGACTGCAGTGGTATGATCATAGCTCAAGATAAACTCAAACTCCTGGGCTCAGGTGATTCTCCTCCCTCAGTCTCCCAAGAGGCTGAGACCACAGGTGTATGCCACTACACTCAGCAAAATTTTTCTTTCTTTTTTTTTTTTTTTGAGACAGAGTCTTGCTCTGTCACCCAGACTGGAGTACTGTGGCACAATCTCGACTCACTGCAACCTCCACCTCCTGGGTTCAAGCAATTCTTCTGCCTCAGCCTTCCAAGTAGCTGGGATTATAGGTGTCCACCACCACACCCGGCTAATTTTTGTATTTTTTGGTAGAGACAGGGTTTCGCCATGTTTGCCAGGCTGGTCTCAAACTCCTGACCTCAAGTGATCCGCCTACCCTGGTCTTCCACGGTGCTGGTATTACTGTCGTGAGCCACTGCGCTTCGCTTAATCTTTAAGTTTCTTGTCTCCTATGTTGTCTGGGCTGGTCTCAAACCTCTGGCCTCAAGTGGTCCTCCCACCTTGGCCTCCCAAAGTACTGGGATTACAGGCATAAGCCCTCATGCCTGGCCTATATTTTACTTTCTTCTATATTTTTAAAGCTTTATATTAACCAACTCATATTAATTAAGCAAAAAATTAAGAAGAGTTGAGATTTTTGTCTGAGAAAATGTATGCACTGAATGGTTCATGACTAAATTTAAGAGTCATAGAAAAACCATGGAAGGGGCTTGCCTTTGTGTTATTGTGCGGATAAATCCTTCTGTGGTAAGTAGAATAAAGGTCTACCAAAGATGTCCACATTCTAAACTCTGGAACCTGTGAATATGCTATCTTACATAGTGTCTTAGTTCATTTGTGCTGCTATAACAAAATACTTGTGACTGTGTTATTTAAAAATTTATTTCTCACAGTTTTTGATGCTGTAAAGTCCAAGATCAAGGTGCCAGCCAAATTGGTGACCAGTGAGGGTCATTCTATGCTTGCAAGATGGCGCCCTGTTACAGCATCCTCTGAAGCGAACAGATGCTATGTCCTCATGTGGCAGATGGAACAGAAGGGCAAAAAAGGGATGAACCCCCTCTCTCTAACCCTTTTATAAGGCCCCTACCATTCATGAGGACTCTGCCCCCATGACTGAGTCACCTCTGAAATACCATCACATTGGTGATTAAGTTTTAGCATATGAACTTTGGGGGACACATTCAAATCACAGCATGTGGCAAAAGGGACTTTGCAGATGAGATTAAGTTAAAGATACTGGGATGAAAAGATTTCCTTGGATTATCCACGTAAATAATCACAAGGATCCTTATAAGTGAAATGAGAAATCAAGAGAGTCAGAGTCAGAGATGTGAAGATGCTTCATTGTTGGCTTTGAAGACGGAAGAGGGAGTCAGTCAAGAGGTAAGGAATGCTAGTGGTCTCTTGAAGCCAGAAAAAGTAATAAAGTGGATTCCGCACTACATCTCCCACAAAGGAATGCAGAATTCCCGACTGCTGGATTTTAACCCAGTGACCAAAGTTAACCATTTTGTACTTCTGACCTTCAGAATTGTAAGACAAATTTGCATTGTTTTAAGCCACTTAGTTTGTGAGTAATTTGTTATGGCAGCAATTGGCAACTACTACATCTTCCTAATGGTGTGTCCAGAATTGGTGGGTTCTTGGTCTCGCTGACTTCAAGAATGAAGCCGTGGACCCTCGCGGTGAGTGTTACAGTTGTTAAAGATGGTGTGTCTGGAGTCTGTTCCTTCAGATGTTCAGATGTGTCCATCTTCTGGTGGGTTCATGGTCTTGCTGACTTCAGGAGTGAAGCTGCAGACCTTCTTGGTGAGTGTTACAGCTCATAAAGGCAGCATGGACCCAAAGACAGAGCAGCAGCAAGATTTATTGTAAAGAGCAAAAGAACAAAGCTTCCACCACATGGAAGGGAACCAAGCTGGTTGCTAGCTGGGTGTCTCAGGCAGCCTGCTTTTATTCCCTTATCTGACCCCACCCACATCCTGCTGATTGGTCCATTTTACAGAGAGCTGATTGGTCCATTTTGACAGTGAGCTAATTGGTGTGTTTACAACCCCTGAGTTAGACACAGAGCCCTGCCTGGTGTATTCATAATCCTCTAGCTAGACATAAAAGTTCTCAGAGTCCCCACTAGATTAGCTAGACACAGAGGACTGATTGGTGCATTTACAAACCTTGAGCTAGACACAGGGTGCTGATTGGTGCATTTACAAAACCTGAGCTAGACACAGAGTGCTGATTGGTGCATCCACAATCCTTTAGCTAGACATAAAAGTTCTCCAAGTCCCCACCAGATTAGCTAGATACAGAGTGCTGATTGGTGCATATACAATCCTCCTGTTAGATATAAAAGTTCTCCAAGTCCCCATTGGACTCAGGAGCCCAGCTGACTTCACCTAGTGGATCCTGTGCCAGGGCCACCGGTGGAGCTGGCCCCCAGCAGCATGCCTGCACTTCTCAGACCTTGGGTGGTGGACGGGACTGGGCGCCTCTGAACAGGGGGTGTAAATCACAGAGAATATAAAGAAAGATTATATACAGAGACAGCACATAGACAGTAAGAATGTTTTAAACACAGAAAAAAATGAAGGAGAAACTACAAACTAGAAAAAAACATTTGCCTTATTTATTATAGGTTTATAACTTTCAAAAATTGTCTGAGACTACAGGTGTTGGGCACTTCATACAGGCTGTTGCAACAGGGAGAATATCCAAAGAGTATTTTCTGGAAAACAGGAAACAAAGAGGCTTTCTATGACAAATTAACAATGTTGCCAGTTTGTCTGCTTTGGTCAGGCAGGTATTGCAATCGTTTAGAAAAGAACTATGTGTGACAGAGAACGTGAGAGTGAGAGTGATTTGACCTGTTTGACTCCATTACCTTCTGTTCTTGGAATTGTTAGCTCTAAGAAGGAAGTAAGAGGAGTGGGTCAGTCTCTCAGTACCAGGAAACATAGATCAGTGTCCAGTCAAAGAAGAACATTTTACATTTCTCCATACAGCAAAAGGTCCATATATTTAATTTTGAAGAAATTCTTATAATTCTTTCAATATATTTATTTAATAGTTAGGAAATACACCTACTGCTGTAATTGATAAACCCTTAAATCTCAGTGGCTTAACACAATAAAGGACATTTCTTACAACACTTCAAAACCAGTGTTCTTGGCGGGCAACTCTCCTATAAGTAGTGATTTAATTTGCCAAGATCCTCCCTTCTTGTGCCATTTTCACCATGTGCCTCCCGTGGGCTCCTTGGGGTTCTTTCTTTCCACTTAGCTTTGAGTAGAAAAGAGTGTGGAGGATCATACAAAGGAGGTTTTCATGGCCTACATGGTCTACAAGTAGTCTGCATCACTTCCACTGATGTTCCACTAGCCAGAATTTGGACATATGACTACCCCTAAGTGCAAGAATGGCTGAGAAATGTAGTTTATCTGGGTTTCCAGGAGGAAAAGAGAATGGATTTTATAAATAAGTAAAATTTTAAATAAGAATTGTAATTAAAAAGATTAAATGATAAAAAGACAAACTCCCTAGTGGAAAAAAAAATGGCCAATACCATTGAGCAATAAAAATATTAAATATTCAGAATCATTAGGAGTAAAACTAAGATACAAAAAAACATATTTCCCTATTAAACTGTCAATATTAAACATGATAATACCATGTTATTTTCCTGTGCTGCTGAGAAATTGTCTAGACAGTCTCAGACACTGCCTCAAAAAAAATGGATAAAAATATTTTTTCAGGTTTCAGAGGACAAGTTGACAATATATATCTGAAAGACTTTTAAATGTGTGTAGTCTTTGATCTAGGCTTCCAATTCAAAAAAAAATTATCAGGAATAAATAATCAGAAAAGTATTCAAAGATTCAAAGATTTCTGTCTTTCATATTCTACATCACATCGATGAGCAAATCATGTTACATCTAGCTTCACAATATATCCAGAATCTGATCCCTCTTTCGACCTCCACTCCTTTGTTACCTACAATCCAATTTTCACATAGTAGTCATCATAATCCTTTAAAAACTTATGTCAAATAAGGTCACTCTTCAAAAGCCTTTAAGAGCTCTATAGTTTTCTCATCTCAGAGGAAAAACCCAACTGGCCCCATGTGATCTACCCCATTGCAGTCCATGCCAAACTTCTCTGGTCTCATCTCTACTTTCTACCCCTTCTCTCCTTGCACCCTTTCATTGGGCTACACAGACTTCATTGCTGTTCCTACATGAACCAAGCATGTTTCCTCTTCAGAGGCTTTGCTGTTCACCATCCACATTTCTGCTTCAGTGTCAGTGTAGCTGATCCTATGCCCTCCATGTAAAAAGCAATGTGCTCCCTCCACCCACCTTTCCTAGTTCCTTCCATAATATTTATCTCCATCTGATATACATCCTTGTTAAATTCAATTTTGCTTATCTGTGTTGTGATGTCAGGAATTTTGTATCCCTTAAAATAGTGCCAGGCACCTAGAAGGTGCTCAGTAAACATTTGCCAAATGAATGAATAGTAAAGTATTATAAAAATTCTGAAACATTGAAAAATAGGAGACTGGTTACATAAACTGGGATGGTTGACCTAAAGGCCATACAGTTAGACAAGATGGAATCAAAAGCATAAAATAAATGAGAATGTGATTCTGTATCCCACTGGAGGAAGTGCTGGAAATACCAATTTCCTTTAGATAATAGTTAGTTTCTTACCCAGTTGGTTTCTGAAACCATCGGAAAGGGAAGTTTCTCATCCTAAAGTTCCTTTTATATGTATCAACTGATTCTATGGTCTCAAACAGATTTCTCTGTGAAGGGCTTGTGTGTGTGTGTGTGTGTGTGTGTGTCTGTGTGTGTGTGCACGCACATGTGTGTGTCCAAGGGCTAAATGGATTTTTTTTTTAAGTAATCTTATTCTTTACAGATTATATTGGTCATTGGTCAGCTAGGGCTGCTATAAAATAATACCACAGACTGCATAGTTTAAAGAACAGACATCAATATTCTCACAGTTCTGGAGGCTCCAAGCCCAAGGTCTATGTCCAGCAGGGTTTGATTTCTGGTGAGAGTTTTCTTCCCGACTTGCTGGTGGCCTTTCCATGATGTATGCTTGTGCAGACAGCGAGTGAGTGAACAAGCTTTTAGTGTCTCTTCTTATAAGAACATTCATTCTACCAGATTAGGGCCCCATTCTTATAACCTCATTAACCTTAATTACCTCCGAAATGTCCTTCTCCAAATATAGTCCCATTGGAGATTAGGCTTTAACATGTGAATGGCAAGGGGAGGGGCACACAATTCAGTCTCAGGTATATTCACCCTGTTTATTAAAAAAGCAGAGAGTCACTAAACCTATTTTGCATCACCTCAACTAATACTGCTTTTTCCTAGGCTTTCTTTTTAAGATTTATCCAAAGATCCTGAGAATAATTGGAATACTATTCTAGTTGAGATCATTAATTTTGAAACACTAGTAAAGCGATTAAATGATCAGAATAATACATCAAAACCAAGTTTTGTTAGTAGGAAAAATGCACTGTTCAAAGGTTAAATAAGTGTTTCAATGAAGAAAAAGAATGTACTTTTTAAAAACTGTTTTGCCGGGCACGGTGACTCACGCCTGTAATCCCAGCACTGTGGGAGGCTGAGGCAGGCAGATCACAAAGTCAGGAGATGGAGACCATTCTGGCTAACACGGTGAAACCCCTTCTCTACTAAAAATACAAAAAATTAGCCGGGCGTGGTGGCATGTATCTGTAGTCCCAGCTACTCAGGAGGTGAGGCAGGAGAATCCCTTGAACCTGGGAGGCAGAGTTTGCAGTGAGCCGAGATTGCACCATTGCACTCCAGCCTGGGTGACAGAGCGAAACTCCGTCTCAAACAAAACAAAACAAAAAACTGTTTTAGCCCTAAGATACACACACATATACACACACACACTTTTCAGAGAAACTTGTTTGAGACAGTGAAATGTACCTGATAGTGATCCTTCAAGGCAGCAATGATAATGCTTAATTACACATCAAGCTAGCTGTGTAGGGTCTGGAAACATCGAAAAGTATTTTTGACCAAAATAATTTGTTACCATGGTGATAAGTGGTCACATTTTCAATATATGTTGGTAATCTTCCCAACTTCTTCTTACAATTGTGTTTATCTCCATCATAGGAAGGAATGGTTTGTCTCAGTATTGTCCCGTCTTGTAACCCCAGCATTTAGTACCAAATACTTATGTTAGTTAAAAATGTTTAAATCAAGGGGAACATGAATTTGAGGTAATAGTCATCTCTCTCTCTCTCTCTGTCTCTCTCTCTCTGTAGGTTATCAAGTAAGCTGAAGTTGTAGAAGTATAAATTAGAAATGTTTATAGTTTTCTCCAAATACTGCCACTAACAAGGCCATTTTAAATTCTCCTTGCCTCCTGTAGCAGATGTCTTATCACATTATCACATCTTGGGAAAATTCTATAATTTCCCAGTCCATTTCAGTGATTAAAAACCCACTTTGTTAGCCAGGTGAAGTGGCTCATACCTGTAATCCCAGCACTTTGGGAGTCTAAGGTGGGTGGATTGCTTAGAAGTTCCAGACCAGCCTGGGCAACATGGTGAGACCCCCATCTCTACTAAAAATACAAAAATAGTTAGCCACGTATGGTGTCACACAGCCTGTAGTCCCAGCTTTTCAGGAGCCTGAGGTGGGTGGATCACTTGAACCCAGGGGTGGGGTGGGGGAGGTTGCAGTCAGCTGAGATCATGCCACTGCCCTGCAACCTGAGCAACAGAGTGAGACCCTGCCAAAAACCAAAGCAAAACAAAACAAGCACGGTCTAAAAATCAAATTTCCTATGCAAATTAAAGATGTTCTCTTTGCAGCTAACTTCTAGCATTGTGGCTTGAGGGACCTAACATAGGGAAGGAGGATATGGTCTTCTTTTTATTTATTTCCCATTACCTACATTGGGGACAACATATTTTGCCTCTGGTTCTCAGCTTCTTCTTCCCTTTTGGATATTCTAGCTTCTCCAGTGAGCGGACATAGGAGGAATCAGAGAGATTCCTTGGGCCACTAGTGAAGTCTTCTTTGACACCAATTGCTGGGCCAGTAATGACTGTCCATTGACAATGCCCTCTCGATGGCAGGTACTCAAATACTGGATTTATACAGGAGACACACATGTGAGTTATTTCAAAGTCTTCCCAATCCATAGTGTCCTGCTTCACCTCATCTAACCCTCCAAGGCCCTTGCATTTACTGGTAAACTCCATGGGCTCTTGTCGCTGGTTATTTCACCCAGGAGTTAGCTTTTTGTGTTGGTGTCAGCATGATGGCATAAGTGTGGCTATTTTTTTGTGGTGCTCACTTTGCCTACCAGAAACATATATGCTCCCATCAAAGCAGAAGTAATAGCTGAGCTGCACCACAGGGCTCTCTGTGTGCCCTGCCATCCTTCTCAAGTTTTTTTTTTCCTGTTCACATAGACTTTGAGAAGATTGAGTAGCCTATGTCCTAATCTAACGTATAACTAGAAAATTAGGTGCTGATTTTCCTTTTCTCAGATATCCCCAGACTTTGCCAGAGACTCCCTTAGAGTCTGTCTCAGACTTTAAAGATCTTGGCTTTTTGGGGAGGGGCAGGAGCAAGCCATAGCAGTGCCTCCCAAGCCAAAAGTCATGACTCTAATAATTCCCATTTTCCTCCTTCCTATTCTCCTGTTTATATGGATTGAGGTAATTGTGGTTATTGAGGGGCTAGTTCTGCTGATTTAGTATATGGGGTTCCATCCTCATTTTTGGATCCTAGCTATGTTTTGTATAACAAGGAAAGTTTCATACAACTTCAAGTTACGTGTCCTCTATTGAGCTTTGCATTTCACTCTTTTGCATTCCATTGTTTTCTTTTTGGAATTGTTTATAGAGCTTTTATCTTACTTTACTCTTATTAGCATCCTGTGAGATGCAGGACAGCTACTTCAATTTTGCTGATGAAACTGAGACAGTAAGAGGCAACCTAGGACTAATTACTTGGGAAAAAAAAAAAAAAAAAACAACCTTTACTGAGTGCCACATACGTATGTGGTGCTACGCTAGATGCTGTAAAGAAACAGGTAGTCTCTGCTCATGTATATGTGTCAAATAGAATAAAAATATTTTAAAATGATATTATCATGGTAAAAAAAAGTCATGCAAATATAGTAGGGGAAAACATAATTTCAACTCTGGCATTTGAGTGGATATTTAAAGGATTGGCAAGAACACAAAAGGCTGGAACTCGGGACCACAAAGTCCATAGGTTTGACCTCTTAAGTTTTCTTGCAACACCAGCACTAACAGAACTCCCATGATGCCTCTTTCTGAAGAACTGCTCAGCTGGGAGGAAACCATGTGGTCTTGCCTTTTCCCTGAAGTGTCTGGAAATAATACAGGGAAACAGGATCTCTTCTAGTTCTATTCCACACCTATACCTTAACCTTCACTAGGCTTCTCTACTGCTACTTTGGGTTGTTGACTGGCTGTAGCCCTTTGTCTTCCTGGACTCTTCTGTGACTGCAGTTAAGCCTTCAACCTTCCTCTATTATTTCTGCAAAATGTTGTGCCTTTTTAAATTCCTGAATATGGCCTTATTCTCTCAGGATTATTACTCTGTCTGCTGGAAAATATACTTCTCATATTGACTTTAGAATTTCATATTAAACTTCCTTGCAAAAGCATGGTGTTCCATACAGACCTCTCCTCTGTCATTCTCCTTGTTTCTCTTAAACAACATGTTTGTAGCTAGAATAGATCACTATATGAGGCCCCCAGTGAATCACACCTTTCTGCATCCGTGCCCCTTTGCATGTGACATAGCCACACCTTCCATCAAGAGACAATTTATCCCCCTGCCTGCTTCAATATACGCTGTTCATGTCACTTTCTCTGACCAATAGAATGTGGCAGATGCAGTCATGTGCGTTCCAAAACCTTGAACTCATGAGGCCTTGCAGCAACTGCCTTTGGCCTCCAAGGACCCTACCCCGAGACTGTCATGCAATAAAGACTCTCACAATGAAACTGCATTTGGAAAGAGAGGTTTGGCCAACCAGATTTCTTGGCTGAGCTCAGTCCCCAGCTGATCCACCAGCTGAATGCATTGGCCTAAGTGGGTGCAGGTAAGACTTGGCAGAAAACTACCTGATTAACCCTAATGATTATTTTTTAAAAATACAGTACATTGACAGTTAATCTACTAAGTTTTAGGATGGTGGATTCTTACAAAGCAATAGATAAATAAAACAGAACATGGTATAAAAGTACAAAGCAACAGATAAATCCAATAGAAGTTGGCACTGTAAGTACAAATCAATAGATAAATGTAGCAAACTGATATTGCTGTAACAAAACCCCAAGTATATGACATTGTCTTTAGGGTCAGGCACAGAACAGTACTGAAAAAGATGGAGAGGAGACAGTGAAACTAGAAGAGCAGGGAGGAAATTGCTATTGGAGACTAGAAAAACAAAGGTGAACCAATTAACTGTTGCCTGTGGTAACTTAGAAAATAGAAAATGTTCCTAATGAACTTGTTGATTTCACTAAAGTAATTTCCATACAGAAAATTAAAAGTGACAACTAACTTCTTTTAGCTATGTTAAATAAGGTATTTTAAGAGAAAGTTTTCATTTTCTGCTGATGCCATAAAAATTACCACAAATTTTGCAGCTTAACACAAATTTAATATTTTATAGTTCTGTAAGTCAGAAGTTTATCATGGCTCTTTCAGGGCTAAAATCAAGGTGTCAGCAGGGTTATGTCCCTTTCTAGAGGTTCTAGGGGAAGATCTATTTCTTTGCTCTTTTGGGTTGTTTGCAGAATCCAGTTCCTTGTGGTCTAGGACTAACATTCATATGTCCTTGCTGCTGTTAGCTGAAAGTCTTTCCCATCTTCTTGAGGACACCCATACTCCTTGATCCCTTCCTCCATCCTCAAAGCCAGCAATGGTAGGCTGAGTCCTTTTCTCACTTTAAATCTCTCCTGTGAATATCTCTAACTACAGCTGAGAAAGGTTCTCAGCTTTTAAAGACTCATAATTAGGTTTGGCTCACATGGATCATCCAGGATAATCTTCCCATCTGAAGGTCTGCACCCTGTAATCATATCTGCAACATCCGTTTTGCTAGGTAAGGTAAAATAATCACTAGTTCTGGGGATTAGAGCATGGACATCTTTGGGGAGGCATTATTTTGCCAACCACAGAGATGAACTAAAGTAGGAACTTGCAGTTTGCAATTGAATTTAGAGGAAATATAGGGGGCTCAAAACAGTCTTTCACCCAGCAAAAGATTCTCGATGTAAGAAATGGCCTCAGAATAAAGTTCAAATCAGGGATATGGCTGTAAAACCCTCCCTGAAGACCTCTGAAAGACTCAAGCAGTGACTTGGAGACTTCCTTAAATAGAAAATGGAGCTTCTAAGAATCTGAAGGGCCTCAAGTGTGACCCAAACATAGAGAGAAATACCTATCTCAAAAAAAATATTATGTTTGTGGCTTTGCGGGCATGATGTAAACCCCATTCAGATTCATTGGAAAAGCCCACACATTTCTAAAGAAGTTGTGCCAATTTGGATTAAAAGGGACAGAGGCAGTTCAAAATGAAAAGAGGCCTCTGGGTTCTCAACTTTCTTTGTGGGGAGGCAGGCTGAGAAAGCTATGCAGCTACAAACAGAAGCCATTTCTTATGAAAAAGACCAGACTCAGTGGGAAGGGCCAAGAGCCAAGGATAGGAACAGATGAAGAAAAGGAATAGCAACAGAAGCAGACTTTGCCCTAATAAGGAAGCATTCCATGTCTCTGGGGTCAAAAGAGCTGGTGACATGTGCCCAAGTGGATTTCAGAATTCTGTGGTCCCATGTATTCTATGTACCTTCTATTCAGAATGCCCCCTCTCCCTTCCTCTGTCAGTTGTTACCCTGTACTTATTCCACTGTTAAATGTTGGAGGTTGAGATGGCTGGGAGAGAAGAAGGGCACATGCTTTGTCCTTTTAGTTCACAGGTCTCTGGATCAACAGATGCTGTACCCAAGGAGCTGGACTTGTGGAATCATCTCCCAGGCATTTTGACTGCACCTGGATTGGATTTAGGTAAAAGATACATAAAGTTGACTTCAGTGATTAAATTAGACTTTGGGGTGTTGGGAGTGGATAAGTGTAGTTTGCCTGTGAGGGGGACGTGAACCAAAGTGACCAGTGGGCAGACTGTGGTCGATTGTTATACAATAGCATCCAATGGATCATCTTGCGGTGTTCCACACCCCTTTGCAATGTGACGTTGCTACTCTTCACTTGAAGTGATGGAATCTGTTCCTCCACCAGCCTTGTGACTTCCTTTGATCATGAAGGGGCCTCTGGGTGCTCGTTTTTTTCCAAGCAGGAGGCAGGTTGAGAAAGCTATTGATGGTGGGAGAATGTGATAAGAAGCAATGTTTGAGAACCAGAGCCTAGATCTTAGGGGTCCCTTACCTTCCACCATCATCCTCTTAGAATAGTGTTCTGAGACTCCAAGGTATATGAAGAAGTCTGGAATAAAGACTAAATGGAGAGAATTGCCCAGTGAGCCCAAATGTCCCAGCTGAGCCTAGCCCCCAGCAAACCTGCCAGCTGAATGCTGCTGCCTGAAAGTTAAGGCAAGTCTGACAGAATTGCCACCCAATCAACTAGAGAATCATAGAAAATAACAACTCATGTTGTTTTAAGCCACTGAGTATTGGTACGGTTTGTTAGTAGTAGACAACTGAAACAGCAGCTTAAGTATATTATATCTCACATATTATCTGTTTATATAGTATTTTTATTCCAATAGACACATTAGCTCATCTCATGAATAGAGATGGCAAAATGTCATAATCATAATCACAAAAATACCTTGGATTGATGAGTATTATTTAACAACTATTGAGAAACCATAAACCATAGTATCATCTTTAAACTAGAATGAAGTGGCACTCATTTCATAAAAGCTTTTTGCTTTTTGTGGAAGTTGAGACTGCTGCAAATATAATCTCAGTATATCTACTACCTTTTGTAGTGTAAGAAGAGTAACTGCCATGAGCCTCAAATGAGTTCTGAAGTAGAGAAACCACATAATGAAGTAAAGAAACAAAACAAAACAAAACAAAACCTTTATACCGATCACTACATGGGCAAAAGAGAAGACAGTTGTAGAGGTATGATGGAATTTAAAAAAAATTGATCAGTCAGATGGTAAAACTGTCATCTTCATCAAAAAGCCAAGAAATGTTCTTAATCTTTTTGTGCCAAACGTTTTGTTTTAGTAAGATTCTGGGACTGTGCATATTTGTTCATTCACTCAATTGTTTATTTGACAAATATCAAGTGTTTACTAATGTGCCAAGCATTGTGCTAGATACCAGAGATCTAGTTATAAATAAGATAGATAGGTTTCTGACCTTAGAAAGTTGGTTGGGGCTGGAGTTGTCACAATGGAGTGTGACAGGTAACATGATAGCATACTATAGTAATAAGATTTTGTTGATTTTTCTTATAATTTTCTTTAACTCAATAGTCTCCAGGCTGCAGCTTTAAAAACACTGCTGTTCATTTTTGTAAATTACAGGCACTTTTGCAAGAAGTGCTACATCTTGATTCTGTACTTTCCAGGTTCCAGGAGACCTAGAAATGCCCTTATATCATATGGGGATCCTTATATTGTATTGTGTCCTGATGCTACTGACCCACAAAAGATGCTGCGCGAGTGAAAACATCATTATTTGATTTCCCCTTAGGATTTCCAGCTGGTGCCTAAGTGGATTTTTCTGGAAGAAAGAAAGTATCTTCAGAAAGCAAAGTGAGGTTCCTTTCTAATGTAATTTGAAACATAGTTTCGTATGTCTAACTTCTGCTTTTCCTCATGCTCACTGAAATCTACAGCTAGCCTCATTTTCCACTTGTTTTTGACTCTCTCAGGCATCCTGAGGACTGAGATCATGTCCTAGTTAACTTTTTTTTTTTTTTTTTTTTGAGACGGAGTCTCGCTCTGTCGCCCAGGCTGGAGTGCAGTGGCCTGATCTCAGCTCACTGCAAGTTCCGCCTCCTCGGTTCACGGCATTCTCCTGCCTCAGCCTCCCGTGTAACCCGGCTAATTTTTTGTGTGTGTTTTTAGTAGAGACGGGGTTTCACCGGGTTAGCCAGGATGGTCTCAATCTCCTGACCTCGTGATCCGCCTGTCTCGGCCTCCCAAAGTGCTGGGATTACAAGCTTGAGCCACGGCGCCCGACCCTAGTTATCTTTTAGACTTAGTAAATGAGTAATAAATGTTTCTTTTGAGTGACTCAAAAAATTATTGCAGGAAAATTATCATCCTAGATCATTACTATTTTTCTATTGCATTTTTATTCGGACATGTTCAAAACTTTTTTTTTTTTTTTTTTTGAGATGGAGTTTTGCTCTTGTTGCCCAGGCCGGAGTGCAACGGCACGATCTCAGCTCACCGCTACCTCCGCCTCCCGGATTCAAGCGATTCTCATGCCTCAGCCTCCCGAGTAGCTGACATTAAAGGCATGCGCCACCACGCCTGGCTAATTTTGTGTTTTTAGTAGAGATGGGGTTTCTCCATGTTGGTTAGGCTGATCTCGAACTCCTGACCTCAGGTGATCCGCCCGCCTTGGCCTCCCAAAGTGCTGGGATTACAGGCGTGAGCCACCACACCCAGCCTCAAAACTTTAATTTGTTTTCATGTTCATGTAAACTAGGATAATATGACAAACCACCAAAGAAAAAAGGAAAGAAAAGCATATAAAACATGGCAAGAACTGTGTTTTTAAAGAAAAAAGTTATTCAGTGATTCTTGTCAAAGCATGGTAAGGAAGAATGTATTTAGGGCTATACTGATAGGTATAGGGACCATGGCAGCAGGGTCTTGCCATGTTGAAGAAGAGATTAGGCTCAGTTCTGAATACAGCGTGGACAAGTGTGAATTTATAGCCAAGGAGCATGTGGGACAGGGGCAGTAGATGGAAAATTACCAAGGAAACATCAAGGATAAGGGGGATTCTGACTAAACTAAGCGAAAAGGATTCTTGCTGAAGACAGGAGTTCAGGCCTCACATGGGGGATGCTGGAGGATGAGGAACCTAATCAAATATCAATATTGAGAATGGGGCTTTTTGCTAAATTAAGTTAGTAGGGTTCTTTGCTAAAACTGGATTTTATAAGGAAGTGCAGATGGGCCCAGCAGAAGATTCAGAAACCTTACTTGTTCGACCAAGCAAAGAATCTTTGTCAGTGCTTAGGGTTTTTTGTTTGCTTTAACTCTGTCTTACAAGTAAACAATTATTTTAAAACTTTTATCTCAAGAAATTTGGTTTTCGTTGTTTGACGTTATTCATAGACCTACTTATTTTATATGTGTCAGGGACAATAAGCTACAAAACCAAAACTAAGATGACAACCTATTTTGTAAAATGAAACTTGTAAAAGGCAACACACTGCATAGTTCCAAAAAGGTACGGTTACCAGAGTTCCAAACCGGTCAGGCCAACATTCCTGTTATTAAAAAAAATCAATCAGGAAAAGTAGGCAATGGTGACACTTCCGCAAAGATCTACTTTCTTTTAGATAACAGATGTTGAAAACTGATTTCCTACACAAAACCCCTATAGAAGAAATTGATAACCCCAGGAAGAAGCTTTCTTTATGTAACTGCTGCAAAGTTCGACAGCAAAGAGTCAGTCCCTCCTCCTCCCTAGGGGAGATAAACTTGATAATCTGCTTTTGCTCGAGTTTTCTTGTAATCAAGTCACAGGCCTTTCCTCTTTCCTAGCCCCTTTCAGGCTGCTTTTTATCCGTCTTTCCTAGAGAAAAGGACTTGTCCCCCTCCATCCCATTTACTCTCGACCCCCTTTCAGTTACATGGCATCTTCCCTGCCTTGCGTTTCCCAGTTGGTCCTAATTTGTTCCCCTTTTCTCTGGCTGGCTGGGCTCCAGCTCCTCCACTCCCGCTCCTCCCACTCTGCGGGCTCTTTCTTTCTCCCTCCCCTCCCCTCCCCCAGCCATGCCTCCCAGCGCGCTTCCCTTCCCCCGCCTCTCGGTCCTGCACCCTCCCCTCCCCCTGCCTCCTGCCTTGTGACACATCCTGGGCCCTCCCGGAGGCGGTAGCAGCAGTAACAGCAGCAGCAGCGGCGGCAGCAGAGGCAGCAGCACTAGCCACCACTCTGCCGAGGCTGCAACCCCGGCCTCCCCAGGCCCCTCCGCTGCCGCAGTCATGGCTGCTGATGGGGTGGATGAACGCTCGCCTCTGCTGTCAGCATCCCACTCCGGAAATGTCACTCCCACCGCCCCACCGTACTTGCAAGAAAGCAGCCCCAGAGGTAAGGCCAGCATAGGTCCCTCTACTTTGCAAGGAAACGCCCAGAAGGGTAAAGACCTGGGAGCTCTAGCTTGGAGGTGGAGGTGAGTCTCTCGCTTGGGCTGAGCAAGGATGCTGACTGTGCCTTCCCAGGCGAGCCCGCCTGCCTGATAGCTTCTCCGCAGGGCTTTTCTGGTGGTGGTGGTGCTGGTGGTGGTGGTGGTGGTGGTGGTGGTGGTAGTGGTGTGTGTGTTTGTATTTCACCCCTTCTTACACGGGGCTACAGGATGTGACTTGAATCTCCCAAGCTGTGCTTAGCTGTTTTCAGAGCAGCCCCTAAGCGCAGCTAGGAGGTGGTGCAAATCTTTCACAATCATTCACAAATCCTTTTCCGTTGCCGAGAAACCAGGAGTATTGCTCACCTTGGCATCTGTCCTTGAAAGGGCTTTAACTTGAACAATATGCTTCTGCTACCATTCACCCAACAGTGCTCTGTTCACTCAGTGAATTGCCATACCCAAAACGAATACAGTTAATCAGTATTCCTAATATGTCTGAAATTCCTGCCCTTCCTTTTTACTCCTACTTTTAAGGAGGATGTGTTAGATTTAATTGTGAATGAGAAGGAAGGACCTTAACTTCTGATAGATGGGAAGATAGGATATTTTTAATACATATCTGGTGAGATTGAAATTAACTTGTAAAAAGTAACCCAAATTAATATTACATATATTTCTATTTTTTCCCTCAAGAAGAATAAAAAAAAAAGACTAAATGGCAATGGGATCTGGAGAAATATGGAATCTATTTACCATACTATTCGATTTATTTAAAAATCAAACGTTGTTCTAAGCCTTTGAATTGATTACTATAGTAAAGAAATAAGGTGGAGTCAGGTGTTAACAAGAAAATGGAAGGCAAGACTTAAAAACAAACCACTTAGGTTAGTGAAAAGATTGGTCAAAATGGCACTTGCAAATGTGCCTTAAGTGCATCTCCCTCTTTTTTTGGCTGAATATGAGCGAAGTTTAATAACCCAAGGAAGCAAAAGTTAATGATTTTGAAAATGTAAGTAGGTAATGTTTCTTGTAACACAACTTTTTAAGTTGAATTCTGGAATTAGAGCTGATGTAGAGCAGGTTGAACTTGCTTAGTATTTAAAATTTCTATTTAACATTTTATAACTTCAAAATCAACTATCTAGATCTTAGTCCATACTTATAAAGAAGGAAAACAAAGGAAAAAGATGTTTAGCTGTAAATAATTCAGTGTGAGCTATGGCTTGAGAAATAAGGTACAGAGACTTGCCCACAGAAAACCTACAGGTCATGTTTGTTGGTCAGCATTAAACTTGTATCAGAGGACACCAGGCAAGAGAATTTCCTCTAATGGGCCAGTTTGATATGAATATTTTACTGTTATATAAATTGTATTATGTAGAATACACTTAAACACTCACTAATGAATGTTTCAACTTCATCAAGTCAGCCTTTTATGGCAAATGTTTGACAGTTTATTAGAAGACAGAGTTTCAATTTAAGTAATTTTCCTATAACCTCAATTAGTGGATAAATTATTTTTTTAAAAATGGTTACACTCAGGGACCTGCTTGTAGACATCTTTATTATTTGCCATATATTTGTGTAACCTAGTAAGATTCCTCAAACTACACAAGTATAAGTTCCAGTTGAGCCGCTGAGAAAAAGTAGTGTCATTCTAGAAAACTTTTAACAACCAGAGAGACGCAATGATTTAGCAAAAAGCTTCTTCTGCCCTATGGTAGAATACATTTTTTCTTAACTGGTGAATGAGACAGGTTAGATGATTAGAGAAACTCTTAATTTCATATGACATAGCACCTACTAAGGAAGAAGCATAAATGAGAGGTAAAAGCATTTTATTTGCATTTTTGACAAAATATTTTTCTCCATAAATAACAAACATTGTAATAAATATTATGAGTAACACACAAGATCTAATTCTGGAAGACCACCACTATTCATTCATTTATTAATTTATTGGGAAGCACAATGGGCCATACACTGCTCTAGGGAAACAAACGTAATCAATCCCATACCCTCATGAAGCCTATATTGTATTAGGGAGAAAGAATAAATAAACACACGGCTGAATTATTTCAGATTGTAAAAAAAGTTCTATCACTAGATCAGATGTTTTTGGTAGTTGAAAACCATTAGGGTTGACAGTTGGAATTCGATTAGAAATAGAATGCACTTTCTGATAATGAATTTTAGTTCATGATCCCTTTTATAGTTATTCAGACTTTTATTTAAAAGAGAAAAAGGAAGTTAAAAGCTGTAACTAGTGAATATTTTCTCCAATCCAACCCTTTTCTCTTTCTGTTACCTTCTAAAGTACAGAGATGTTAGTTCCCACCTCCAAGATGAAATAGTCCATTTCAGGTTGAAAGTTGGTGGAGTGTTTATTTCTAGACAGATTATTAATAATGTAACAGGGAGCAGTTAGTATTGTGTGTTTGGTTTTAGCACAAGAAAAATCATGTGTGGTCTGTGTAACAATCCATGTGGGTTTCTAAGTGGAGTGTGTCTAGTGTTCTCTACTGTCAGTATTGGATTTGTGCATAGGAAATCGCTTCTCTCCTGCTTACAGTGCTTCATTTAATATACTTGCCAGTTTTCATTTAGGTGTAGAAATTAAAATTAAAGAGAGTTTTAGGCTCATTTGAAAGGAGATTGGAAGAAATACCACAAAACTTACACAGTTTTGATGTATTAATTGATTCTTTTATACATCTGCTAATTTCGTAGTTAGGATATAACAAAAGAATATGAGCTTTGAATTTATAAGATTTTCTCTGTGAATATTGTTTATATCTGGGGTTGTCTCATTATGTATTGAATATGGGAATGGGATTATATACTTCACTATAATTCATAAAGGGAAAATAATAATTTGTTATACAGAGGCAGACAGTTTGATTTACTTCGTTTTTTTAAAAATTATTCAGCAAATAAATATTTGAGTGCCAGCCAAATCTGTGGTAGGAGAGCAAAAATAGACATGGCTCCTCTTCCAGTGTAGTGAGGGTATTAAGAAATAAATTATGTAATCATACAAACAAATGCAACATGCAATGGGGATGAAGACAGTGCTGAGTTTAATAACCCAAGGAAGCAAAAGTTAATGATTTTGAAAATGTAAGTAGGTAATGTTTCTTGTAACACAACTTTTTAAGTTGAATTCTGGAATTAGAGCTGATGTAGAGCAGGTTGAACTTGCTTAGTATTTAAAATTTCTATTTAACATTTTATAACTTCAAAATCAACTATCTAGATCTTAGTCCATACTTATAAAGAAGGAAAACAAAGGAAAAAGATGTTTAGCTGTAAATAATTCAGTGTGAGCTATGGCTTGAGAAATAAGGTACAGAGACTTGCCCACAGAAAACCTACAGGTCATGTTTGTTGGTCAGCATTAAACTTGTATCAGAGGACACCAGGCAAGAGAATTTCCTCTAATGGGCCAGTTTGATATGAATATTTTACTGTTATATAAATTGTATTATGTAGAATACACTTAAACACTCACTAATGAATGTTTCAACTTCATCAAGTCAGCCTTTTATGGCAAATGTTTGACAGTTTATTAGAAGACAGAGTTTCAATTTAAGTAATTTTCCTATAACCTCAATTAGTGGATAAATTATTTTTTTAAAAATGGTTACACTCAGGGACCTGCTTGTAGACATCTTTATTATTTGCCATATATTTGTGTAACCTAGTAAGATTCCTCAAACTACACAAGTATAAGTTCCAGTTGAGCCGCTGAGAAAAAGTAGTGTCATTCTAGAAAACTTTTAACAACCAGAGAGACGCAATGATTTAGCAAAAAGCTTCTTCTGCCCTATGGTAGAATACATTTTTTCTTAACTGGTGAATGAGACAGGTTAGATGATTAGAGAAACTCTTAATTTCATATGACATAGCACCTACTAAGGAAGAAGCATAAATGAGAGGTAAAAGCATTTTATTTGCATTTTTGACAAAATATTTTTCTCCATAAATAACAAACATTGTAATAAATATTATGAGTAACACACAAGATCTAATTCTGGAAGACCACCACTATTCATTCATTTATTAATTTATTGGGAAGCACAATGGGCCATACACTGCTCTAGGGAAACAAACGTAATCAATCCCATACCCTCATGAAGCCTATATTGTATTAGGGAGAAAGAATAAATAAACACACGGCTGAATTATTTCAGATTGTAAAAAAAGTTCTATCACTAGATCAGATGTTTTTGGTAGTTGAAAACCATTAGGGTTGACAGTTGGAATTCGATTAGAAATAGAATGCACTTTCTGATAATGAATTTTAGTTCATGATCCCTTTTATAGTTATTCAGACTTTTATTTAAAAGAGAAAAAGGAAGTTAAAAGCTGTAACTAGTGAATATTTTCTCCAATCCAACCCTTTTCTCTTTCTGTTACCTTCTAAAGTACAGAGATGTTAGTTCCCACCTCCAAGATGAAATAGTCCATTTCAGGTTGAAAGTTGGTGGAGTGTTTATTTCTAGACAGATTATTAATAATGTAACAGGGAGCAGTTAGTATTGTGTGTTTGGTTTTAGCACAAGAAAAATCATGTGTGGTCTGTGTAACAATCCATGTGGGTTTCTAAGTGGAGTGTGTCTAGTGTTCTCTACTGTCAGTATTGGATTTGTGCATAGGAAATCGCTTCTCTCCTGCTTACAGTGCTTCATTTAATATACTTGCCAGTTTTCATTTAGGTGTAGAAATTAAAATTAAAGAGAGTTTTAGGCTCATTTGAAAGGAGATTGGAAGAAATACCACAAAACTTACACAGTTTTGATGTATTAATTGATTCCTTTATACATCTGCTAATTTCGTAGTTAGGATATAACAAAAGAATATGAGCTTTGAATTTATAAGATTTTCTCTGTGAATATTGTTTATATCTGGGGTTGTCTCATTATGTATTGAATATGGGAATGGGATTATATACTTCACTATAATTCATAAAGGGAAAATAATAATTTGTTATACAGAGGCAGACAGTTTGATTTACTTCGTTTTTTTTAAAATTATTCAGCAAATAAATATTTGAGTGCCAGCCAAATCTGTGGTAGGAGAGCAAAAATAGACATGGCTCCTCTTCCAGTGTAGTGAGGGTATTAAGAAATAAATTATGTAATCATACAAACAAATGCAACATGCAATGGGGATGAAGACAGTGCTGGAAATATATGCTATACCTTGAGAGTACAAATTAAGATTTAATTTTGTTGAGGGAGTCAGGGAAGCCTTTCTTGATGCTTGAATGAGATCTGAAAGTTGAGCAAGAGTTAACTTGGCAAAAGGTGGACTGGAAGACCTTTTTAGGCAAAGAAAGCAGTATTGGCAAAGCCATCAGCAGGGTGGAGTATGACAAATACAAGGCACTTAAGGAAGGATAACGTGGCGAAAATGGAAACAGCAATAGGAAATGCGCTGCAAAATGGGATTGGAGAGGCAGGTATGGTGGATATTCTCCCAAGACTCTCTTTCCCCTTCAAAGAACTATGTCTTCTGATATTCAGTTTCCTCTCCTTGAATCTGGGCTGATGCTATGACTTGATTTTGACCTCTAGAATAAGGTAGAAGATATGCTGAATGACTTTGGAGGGTTTTACAGCTTTTGTCTTGGGCTTTTGTAAAGTACACTCTGGGGAAAGTAACTTGTCATGTAAGAAGTAGAATACCCTAAGACTGCCATGCTTTGTGGAACCTGAAACTAGTCTCGTAGAGAAAAATGCCTGACCAGCCCTCAGACATGTGAAGGGAGATGCCATATTGGATGCCAAGCTCAATTGAGCCTTCACATGACTCCAGCCTTAGCCAAATTCTTACTACAACCACATATGGGCAACTTGTTCTGCAACAACAGATGACCAGAATAATGAATATGAATCAGCCCGTCCAGGATATTGTTGGTCATGTTAAGGAATATTGTCATAAGCAAAGGGATGACTGGATTAAATCTTTATTATTAGTGTTTAAATCACTCTATAGATTAGAGAATGAATTAGAGGATTGGCTAGATTAGACAAGGATAGATGACTTCCTTTGTTATTGTGATAATTCGGGCCATTTAACTGAACTATTTCAGTAGCTTGGACTCAGGTGGTGGTAGAGATGGAGAAATGAGGGATGATGTTAAGGAGGTAGATTGAACAGGGCTTGATGATGCATTGCACATGGAAGTGAGGGAGAAGTGGCAAGGATATCTCCTAGAATTCTGGCTATACAACTTCATGGTGTGATTACCGGAACACTAGAAGACGGAGAACACCAAAAGAGGACCGAGTTTTGGGGAACACAGATAGTGAACTTAGTTTTAGACATGATGTATTTCAGATGCTTTCAAATATCCAAGATGAGGTGTGACAACTGGATCTACACTACAGGTCCTGGCTGCTACACGTGGCCAAATGGGACCTGTAGTGTAGATCCAATTGTCACATCTCTTCTTAGTCCTCGTTTCTTAGGACTAAGAAACGGGGCATGGACTTAATATATAAAATTGTGTGTTAGTTGCATATTGGTGATAGCTAAATACATGGATGTTGATTGAGAACTTCCCAGGGGGCTACCGGTGTGCCATAGGATGTGCTGTGATGGAACATACATGTGCTAAGGTAGTAATTAAAGCCTTCAGGCCAGAGGCCTCCAGTTATTTTATTTTATTTTTTTTTTGAGACAGGTTCTCACTCTGTTGCTCAGGCTGGAGTGCAGTGGTATAATCATAGCTCACTGCAGTGTTGACCTCTTGGATCCAAATAATCCTCCCACCTCCATCTCCTGAGTAGCCACCACACTCTTCTAATTTTTTTGTATTTTTTTATAGGGATGAAGTTTCACTAAGTTGCCCAGGTTGGTGTCAAACTCCTGGGCTCAAACAATTTGCCTGCCTTGGCCTCCCAAAGTGTCAGGATTACAGGCATGAGCCACAACACCAGGCCCAGAGACCTCCAGTTCTAAGATGTCATACACATATTGTCATTGTCTCTGTGTACCACAGTGTGAAAAAGTTTGAGAAGCTCCATATGAGATAACCTAGGGAGAAAGAGTGATCTAAGAAAAGGAGAGAACCTGGACAAAGCTTTGAAAAACCCTGATGTTTAATGACTTGGGAGAGGAAGGTGAATGTAGCTGCCAGCAAGGAGGGTCAAAAACACCAGGAGATGATAATATCACAGAGTCAAGAGCAAGAAAATACTTCAAGAAAGGAGTCATCATGCAAAAGTTTAAGAAACAGCAAAGATGATAAGGACCAAAAATGTCTTTTGAAGTTAGTGTCATGGAGATCATTAGGGACTTTAGTGACAGTTCTTTGTATTTGTTTATATTCAAGCTCTTTTTAAAGAATTGAAGAATTATCTATTTCCATCTAATGTAATATTCCAATATACCTTTATTTTAATTGCAAACTGACCTCAAAGCTGCTTAACATAAATGAAAAGGTTAATATTCCTTTACTCTGAAACTCATTTAGGTTTTCTAGGAAGCATAATTGTCATAATTGTGTTTTAGAAGACATTGTCCTATCCTTTTCACCTTTTAAAAAAACATGTAAACTTGAAATTGCTTGAGGAAATGTTTTCAGTGAGTAGAAAAATAAAATAAATTGACTCCTAGTTTTGAGACATATTATTTAATATGTACTCTTATGCTTTCTTAGAAATCCTACAGTAAATAGGTGTATTTTGAGTGACTCTCTTATGTCCTATGCCTGGAGAAATCTAAGGTTAGAGATAGTGTCTTAGTTTAAAATTAGATAAAGTCTTAGTTCATTTTTAACTATGTTCTACACTAGGCTAGACTTTTACTGAATTAGAGAGATTGAATATATTTTGGCAGTCTTTTAAATTTCTGAGTCTCCCTGCATACTTGCAGGGAGCATAAGGTTGTCTGTGGATTGGCAGGAAGAGATGACACAGATCCAGGGACCCTTACCACATGTACAACTCATTGTAAGGCTAGATTAAATTCTCACTTGACTTGCCAAGGATTCGGAAACCCACTGGAAGCCAGGTTGTCACAATGAGGAGAAAAGGATGCAGGATATTTGTTTTTTGTG
>NW_012110119.1:731407-733324 GCF_000951045.1 Mandrillus leucophaeus
ATTATTCTGTAGGCATCAGGCTCCAGGATTCTTTTATTCTGTTTTATAATATCCACATTTCCTTCTGCCTATACTGAACATCTTTAAAATATTAATCAAGAAATGTTTCATTCATTCAGTCATCCTTTCAAATATTTGAATGCCTATGATAGTATTCCAGATGCTGAGAACCTTACATTCCTGTGAGATACATACAGTAAGCATTATCATTTCAAAGGGTGAAGAAAATAAAGCAACCTATGAGGGTGGAAAGTAACTGTTTGGATGGCAAATGTTTGAGATGGGTGTCCTGGAAAGACAACTCAGAGATAGCACCCAGAGACCTGAAACATGAGTTGGATCAGCCTTTGGAAGATTTACCGAAAGAGTGCTTCATGCAACGCGAACAGCAAGTATAACACTTGCTATTTTAAAAACAAGGAGGAGGCCGGGCGCTGCGGCTCATGCCTGTAGTTCCAGCTACTCATGAGTCTGCTGCTGGAGGATCTCTTGAGCCCAGGAGTTTGAGGCTGCAGTGAGCTGCGATTGTGCCATTGTACTCCAGCAGGCGCAACAGAGTGAGACTCTGTCTCAAAAATAAATAAATAAATAAACAAAAACAAGGGACAGTGGGTTAGATCATGGTCACTTAGCGGAGGGCAGAAGAGGTAGAGGAGGTGAGAGGTGTAGATGAGGGAAACCCAGGAGAGATTTCTATTCCACCTGCTGGAGAAGGGATTATGTCCTGAGGATAATGAGAAGCCGTGGAGAGGTTGGAGCAAAGGAGAGACATGAAAACACTTTACTTTTTAAAAAAATCACCCTTGGTTGGCATGTGGAGGAGAACAGACTAATGAGACATGACACTAATCAGGATGCTGTTAGAGCAGAAGAGGCAAGAGATGGTGGTGATCTAAACCAGGGTACAGGTGATGGAAGCACTGAGGTATGTTGGTGTCAGGATGTATTTTAAACAGAACTTGCTAATGGGTTGAGTCAGTGGAAAGAAAGGAATCACAAATCTCCAAAAATGACCCTAGTAAGTAGGTACAAGGTTATACCTGAGATAGGCAAACAGGAGGAAGAATTGGCCATGTGTGTGGGAGGTGGGAGAAGGACAGTGGAAATCACTATTCTGTTTCAGACATGTGGAGTTTGAAATACCTGTAGTTATTCAATTAGAAATGTGAATTAGGCAGTTTGTTGCACAGATTTGGAGTCTGAGAAAACTTGGGGTTGGAGAGCAAATTTCATTCAACAATTATTTATTAAATGTACAGTAGCATTTTCCTGGAGTGGGAGATGATGCTCTCAATTTCCTGTTTGTTTCCAAGCACTATGCAGACTCTTCAAGAATGTAAAACTTGTAGGGTAGAGCATTCTGTTAAAATTTTGGAAGGTTTGCCAAATGCATACAAATGTTAGCTATATGGATATAGATATTGGAGAAGAAAGTTAACAGGATGGATGTTCATAACTATCTTTGAGGGCAATAAGCAGCTATCTGGGAAGTGATCTAAATGGAAACTGTAATACTTCCATTTGGGAAAAGCAGGTAACCCTGAATACACCTTTGTGCTCAGGTGTTTTGTGTTTCTTTCTTTTTCTTTTTCTTTCTTTCTTTTTTTTTTTTTTTTTTTTTTTTTTTTTTTTTTTTTTTTTTTTTTTTTTTTTTTTTTTTGAGACTGAGTCTTACTCTGTCACCCAGGCTGGAGTGCAATGGTGTGAATGAGATCTACTTTTTACTTCCTATAGGTAGATGAGTAGGAAAGGAATTCTTAAAATTATAACATTCAAATTCTACACATTTGCTGAGGCTCCTTTCTTTCATGCAGTCTTTTCTAATTTCTGTTGCTGGAATATGTATGTTCCCAAAACAATACCTTACATTTGCACTATCTGTTGTGTGTGTGTGTGTGTGTGTGTGTGTGTGTGTGT
>NW_012110119.1:734138-770640 GCF_000951045.1 Mandrillus leucophaeus
CTGGTCTCAAACTGCTGACCTCGTGATCTGTTCACCTCGGCCTTCCAAAGTGCTGGGATTACAGGCATGAGCCACTGCGCCCAGCCGTAATTTCTATATTTTTAAAATAAAATTCCATTAATCCACAGGTGACAGATAAACAGCAGAATTTAAGGGATTTATTCACTAGATATCTCTCAACACCTACCTAAAAAGATAAATATTGATTCTAAAGATTCTTGACTTTCTCTGGCATTAGAGCTTAGAGCTCATACAGGTTTTTTTTTTTTTTTTTTTTGAGACTGAGTCTTACTCTGTCGCCCAGGCTGGAGTGCAATGGTGTCAATGAGATCTACTTTTTACTTCCTATAAGAGATGTGATAAGGCTACTGTATCACATCTCTTCAGTTAGAAGCAGCAGTCAAATTTAGATAATAAGTAAGTGGAATGAAGATGTGATAGGTATCACCATGCTTGCACTTTAACATGCTTGCATTTTAACGGGTTTGCATTTTAACAGATTTAAGAGATTTCACCAATCTCTGAAATCTCCCCAGGGATGTGGTGTTGCTTTTAGTATCAGTTCTAGGGACTGCCACTTGGCCATTCCTATGTTAACCTATGGGCCAGGGAACAAAATTGGCAATTTTACTGGTTGCTAAGAGTATTTGTTCCAATTGTATATTCAGAACTAATAAAATAACTTCAGAGTGGATCCCCATGTCTACAGGGACCACTGTGAGTTGGATCTGGGCTAAGACATCATCTATCACTTGATAGCTGCTTTGAGTCCCTCTGGAATTAGCACTGTTTAACTACCAGTTTCTAGTAATTGCTGAACCATCTGGGTATTTTCTTTTCCCCAGTACACAGTCTTGTAAATAGCCTCAGTTCTCTGTGCAGAAAGTTTGAAGGAAGATTTACAGTACATGCTGAACCCACTTTTGTTGGAAACTGGTTGAAAGATTGTGACTCTTTCTTGTGGCTACCAAAGTTGGGTTGCTGGTTAAAATACCTAGAGTTTTTTCTAAGATATGCAACCAAGCAACATTTTTGCAGGTAACCCATCCATTTCAATTCTAGGCTAATTTCAATTAGCCACTGCCAAAAGTCCTGTGGCTTAAAATATTGTAATATCCACTACTTCTTTTTTGCAATAAATGCACCCACCTGTATTCAGTGTTTAATTGCTGCTGTTTGGCCTGATACTCCAGGATTTCATCATCCCCATTGAAATCAGGCAGCACATCTCAATGGGGTCATTTCATAGTGTAATATCTGGTCTGCATTGGAGAGAAACCACAGCAGGATGCATATGCTCCTCTAAATAAGTATTCATTAATGCCTTAGTGAAGGGAGTATGCTCTGGCCCTTCTCAGGGGATGTAGTGAGGTATCAATATGCAGGTTTCATATGGTAAGTCCACTTCAACATTCCTAACTCCATATGCCTTTGATTGCGTTTTCTGCATTATACTAGGGATATTCTAGCATCTCAGCCTCATTAAATGTAAGACCAAGTCTCATCAACCAATTAAGTAAATGCTTAAAGCTACTTCTAGCTTTAAAACAAACACTGAATCCAGAAAATCTCGCTCAATTCATTGTTGTATTTTATTCTCTGTGGTTTAACACCCTTAGGATCCACTTCATAAGTACTCTCCAGGTTTCTGGAAATACATATTATCAAAATGTTGCAATTATTTTATGTAGAAGCTGCGCCTCTTACTGAATTAGACTTTGTATTTGCCCTTCTGAAACATGTTGAGATTTGACCTTAGTTATGGATCTTGAGACAACAAGGGTCTTGAGGGTGGATTTTAAGAAGAATGGCCATCCCTTTGTAAGACAACTGCCTCAGGCAAGGGCATTATAGAGTTTTCCAACAAGGGAAGGCTTAGGCACAAGAGGGAAAGGTATTTTCCACTTGCAGTGGAGGTTCAGGGTGACTCAGGAGTTTAAGATTTTCAGCTCTGTTTGGGTACAATCAGATGGTCTCATTCCAAGTTTTAGAGTTCCACTTCTTTGCAATCAATGCCCCAACTTTCAGTGAGAAACTTGATAAGGCTGTGGATTTACCTGGTAAGGCTGTGGAATTACTTGATGTTATAATTTTGTAATTTGCAAAATTAATATTTCTGTTTGACTTCCAGCAATAAATTCTTTGTTTATTAGAAAAAGTGATACTTTTAAGGCTAAGATAGACATTCTCTGGTTCTCTAACCATGACTTGAGCTGAGAATTTAAAGACGAGAGCTTCTCATTTTCTGTCTGTAGAGGCCCAGTGCATTCATAAGGATCCATCCACATCATAGTCCATATAATAATTATTACTACCATAATGCTCAAGTGAAGGAGCCACAAACAATCAACTACAGGGGATAATCTGATTCATCAGGATGGCACCATGTGTCATAGATTACTACCATCCCAATTCCCATTGGTAAGGAGTTTGGTGTAGCATTTAAGCTCAAGTTCACCAAACCACTTATCCAATTCTATCTTTGAGGAATTGTTTCCTGAGATCACTTCTGATATGAATTTCTGTATCAGTCAGGATTGGTCACAAGATAGAAACCACAAAATGGAGTTTAATATAAAGAATCATTAACCAAGTATAAAGTTACTAACTAGGTAACTATAAGGTAAGCATATTACCCTAAGGTATCAAGGAGATAACAAGAAGCAACTGCCACTACTAGGGCTGAGGGAACAAAGGGAAGAGATTGAACTTATTAAAACTTAGTAACCTAGAGGAGGGGTCCTGCAGAACTGAAATATGACTTCTGAAGAAGCACCGGCCAGCTTGTACTGGTGTCTCTGAACTCTGGAGAAACTGAACTACTTTCTTGGGAAGGAGCACTGGCTATTTGGTGTGGGAGTCTATACAAGGAAACTGGTTCTGGCAAATGTTGAAAACTGTAAACTGGCTTCAGTGTTCCCAGGGGAAAGAACTACCACTGCCAAGGTGAAGTAATACTCCTAGGATGATGTTCAGAGAAACAGCAAGCAGATTGGGAACAAACAGGTAACAAATAGAAGGAATAAGCCCCTTATTCCTCCTCCAGCCTTGCAGCCTCCCAGTATCACCTCCTATTAAGAGCATAACCTGGAGCCAACTGACAAAACCAAAATGTGGTTTGCAGAGTTCCAGCTCCAGCATCGCAAGAGAGAGTAAAGGTGGATTTGGAACTGAGGGTCAGTAACTTGATAACTAGCACATATATTTTCAACCTGTCTTCAGCCAGATGAGTTTTTCTGGGAATGTCATTGTTCTGGGAGAACTTGAGTCTCCTAAAACAGTTTTCTTTGGTTTCAGAGATGGGGAGGAGCAGGAAGTGGTCTTCTTTTGCTGTGTATTGAACTGAACTGGAGAGGTTTGACGCTAAAAGCAGCTAACCCATAGTGGCCAAGCTCAGTCTGTCCCTAACCTACATTCTGCACAAAGATACTAGGGAAAATGAATCCTTGCAATGAAAATTAGAGGAGAAAAAAGCCAGGCTTTCCTCAAAGGCTGCCCTTTTATACTTTTCTTGCTTCTCTTATAATCGTAAAATATCTCTCATTTTAAGCTGATGTCATTTTCAATTTTGATATAACATCTTTGTCAAGAGCCTGAAGGGCTGCATATAGAGGATGCTAATGTAGTAAGTGAATTAAACTGCCAAATATTGTCATTGAGGAGACGTATAAAGGAATAATTGAGATAATAAAGGTCAGAGCAATCCAACAAAACAATTCCAATCTTTAAAATACTGGAGGATGTCTCTGAGAAAAAATGAAATACGGATTAATACACCAGAATGAATTAGCAAGACAGAGGGACTGTTTCGCATAAAATACATAAATTAGGTAAATGTTTGTGATGGGAAATGTAATCTGATCACTTGTGGGTTTACGGAATATAATGCTTCCTTTTGAGTGTTTTAGAAACATCATTATGTATGCCTTGTGATTAATAAACTATCATTCTCTCCCTTTTATGAGTCCGTTTTTCTCTGAAGCTTTTATTGTGAAATGATTCTTCTTTTTAAAACATACTCTAATTCTCCCCACCCCAGTTCTTCCTTCTCCTCTTCCTCTTAATTCTCTTTAACCAAGATTTCATTCTCCAGAAATCTACATTATCAGATGTTTGCTTGTTCCTAGAAAAAATCCCCCATTGGTCCTTAAATCTTTTCCCTATATTAAGTCATTATTTATTAAAGGAGACAGCTGTTATTGTGGAGAGATCTCCAGAAGAGGAGTCAGTTTTTGGCTTTGCTGGAAGTTCTGAAAAACCCTTAAAAAGTCAGAATGTCTGGGTTTGTTTTCTTCTTTGTAAAATAAAGAAATAAAACTTCATAATTCCAAAGATTGTTTGAATTTCTAACATTGTTCTATTCTGGAGCTTTGAGGGAGTTTTTTTAGGATTAAGGACTACTGGCCTAACAAATACTGCTCACATGGAGGAAAAAAGCTTTTTAATTTAGGCAAACCCCATGGAAAAAAATGCCTATTGTTTAGATAACAAGTAAGACTCTTCCAAAATGAGGAATTTTTGTGACTTTCAATATCTAATGATCCCAAGTTCTGAGATTACAGTGAACTTTTTAAATGTAGTACAGAAATTTAAAATAGGTAGAATAGTGGTGATCGGTTGTTTTAAAGTGAAAATATAGGCATAGTGGTGCACTCCTATATTCCTAGCTACTGAGGAAGCTGAGGAGGAAAGATCATTTAAGCCTAGGAGTTCAAGGCTGTATTGAGCTATGATTATCCTGAAGTGAAAAAAGACAAAATGAATAAATCTAAGTTAATTTAATTATTATAGGTTTAATCTATAATAATCTAATTATTAATTGCTTAAATTAATAATCTTAATCTAATTGTTGTAAGTTTACTAACTGGAATCTCCAGAATTAGAAGTCCCATATAAGAGGAGATGGAGCTACAAGTAAATGTTTCCTTGAAGTGAAATCTGAGTAATAGGGAAAGGCCAAAAGTACAAGAAATATCTCTGTCTAAATCAGTTGAAGTCTGAAGTAATGGATAGAACATTGAAATGAAAGGCTGGGAAGCACTGTTTATTGTGGCAGTTAGGCTGCAGCATCTGTCATTCTATTGATCTGTTGGATTGATTCCATTTATCTGGTGGGCGAGGCCAGTGTCCCCTGACTACTTCACTTCTCTCTGCATTATTTGGAAAGGGTAGTCTTCTATATAAAAGAAGGCCTCGTTTTCCATCAACCTGCACTCCCCTGCTAGGACCTTAGCTCCCCTGCAAGGAGAGTAGGGTTAATATATTAGGTTGGTGCAAAAGTAATTGCGGTTTTTGCCATTTGAAAGTCATAGCAAAAACCGCAGTTACTTTTGCACCAACCTAATACTTGGTGTTATTTTTCCAAGAGAAATAGATATGTCTAATAAATTTTAATGACTCACTGATGTATTAATTCATTCAGCCATTCAATAAACATTTAGTAAGCATCATCATAGACCAGGCATTATGACAAGCACTGGTGAAGTAGCTGTGGACAAACCAGATGTGCCCCTGGCCTTGTGGAGCTTATGGTCTCTCTCATATTAGATTTATAATCCTCACTGGTCGTTCTGTCCATGTCCCTCCACTTCCCAAGCCTCCAGAAGAGTAGATTTGAGCGTATTTCTGTCATTGAAGGCGGTTTTTTTTTTTCTTGGCAGATTAAAAATTATGTATTACAAATCTTAGAAGAAAAATTTACAAGGTTTTACTGGCTCTAATACCCTTTTAATGACTGTTAAGATCACCCTCTGAAATTTTCTTAGGAGATTTCTTTGAGCAAAGCTGAGGAGTGTATGGGTTTGTGTCCTTTTATGTAGTGTAGCAATATGTCATCTCCTCCTCTCCCCCAATGCCCTTGTTTTCTTAATAAAACTGTCTTGCATTTAAGTTTCCTTTCTATCGTTCTGTGTAAGATAGAGACCTGGGATTATGAGAGAACTACGTAATGTTACTGTACAACTCAAGGAAAAGGCCAGAGAGGAAGCAATTTTTATTAATAATCCTACTGCAAATAATTATTAAAATAATATTCATTATTATATACCAGGCAGTGTGTCTTGAATTTCTAGTGAGGTACATATTCTTTCCCCGAGAATAATGCCTTCTTTATTGAGATCTGACAGAGTAATCTGCAAATTACAAGACCTTAAGTATATTATTGACTCATTGTTTCTTCAATGTGTTTTTTTCTTCTTGATTAATACATTACAGTTCACTCTGGATCAAGCTCAAATTCTTTTCACGGATTTAAAATTATTTTTATAATTTAAGACATGTACAGCTCCTTTTGAATTGCAGTGTTTGGCAGTGTTCTGTTATAAGCCTCCCAGAAATGTGAGCATATCGTCATTTCAAAGTGGCCTCTTTCAGAGCCTTGGCTGCTGCAGAAATTTGTCTTAGGAATCATTTGAATGAATACCACTTGTTGCTAATCCTTAGCAGTCTGAAAAAAATCCTATATCATAACCCAAGGATCAGGTGGAAATATGTGTGTTTTAAACGTACCAAAATGTTTTATGCTCTAATTCTTTTTAAAATATCACAAAATTTAGAATCTTATACAGTGGGTAGAAAACCTCTATTTCAAAAACAGCTCTTATTATGATTAGCTATTGTGATTATATTTTATAGTGTTACAAAAACCTTTTGAGATATCAGTTCTCTTTCGTGATTCCATCATGTATTAGAGTGTGGCCCTTTCTAAATGTCCCAAGACAAAACTTTACGTTGGAAAAGTCTTCTATTCCTTAGTTGAGATGGTTGCAGAAAGGGGTTAGGAGTCCTTTAGAAATCACATTCCAGAGTAGTATATCAGGATTCATTTTCTCAGACTTTTGCCACAAATATACACTTCTGGTAGATACCTGATTTTGAAAGTGGGCCTCCACCCTTTACTCACTCACTGAGTCAACCTTAGGACTCTTGAAAAAACACTGTGTGTGTGTCTTTGTATTATGGGAATTTTCAAACATACCCAAAAGTAGTGTGAAAATATGACCTTCCATGTCATTATATTCATCAGTTACCAACATTTTGCTACTCTTGTTTCATCTTTTTCCCCATTCTTTTTGTGGTTGTTGTTGTTATGGTTTTTGAAGTTTTTAATCCCACATACTACATTTTTTTACTCATAAACACTTTGGTGCATTTCTTACATTTTTAATGGTAGGTAAATTTTGAGACTAAAAATTGTTATATTTACTTTATTTTTGTTTTGTGTCTGAAATTAGCGTGGTTCCCATTTTTGTTCCATGCTGAGAAGTTTAGTTTTCTTAGGTTCATTTTTGTTTCTTCTTGACTTCCTCCAAAACCTTGTTTTATTCTTGTCATAGCCAGCAGTCATTATACTGGTTCCAGTATAAAGACAGAGCATGACAGCTACATAATTTATATGTATGGATAAGCAATTTTAAAACTTTGCTTTCATCGACCATTTTTATTTCCTGGGAGTCAGATCACTTGTGTAAGATTTTTATTGTAGTCATAAATCACCACTGTCCTATTAGAGGCTGTACAAATTTACTAATAGGAATGGAGTGACATTTTGAGTATAGATTAGTAAAAGAAAACTGGGTTATTGGGATAGACCTAGGCAAACATGATTTAGATTTTATCAGAGTTAAGAATTATTTTACTTGATAAGAGTCTCATGGATGTTTATGCTCTAAAAGTAAGATAAATTGGCTAGCTTTGAAAAATAAATAAAAGAACGTGGGAAAATCTTGATTGTTTCTTCTTTACTTTTATTGCTTCTATACTCAAATCAGCCATAGTAATTTCTCTAAGACTCTGATTCAGTGACTAATATCTTTCCAGCGGAGCTCCCACCTCCATATACAGCCATTGCCAGTCCAGATGCCAGTGGTATTCCAGTAATAAACTGCCGTGTGTGCCAATCACTAATCAATTTGGATGGCAAGCTTCACCAGCATGTGGTTAAGTGCACAGTTTGTAATGAAGCTACGGTAAGTGGAGATTTCCATTAGTAAAAATATAAATTGTTATTTGACATTTTATTCCTAAAGGAAGTACTTTAATAATGTTACTTAAAAGTATATGTGGGCTGGATACAAATATGGTAATCTTTTTTCCTGACTTTTCTTCTCTCTGTCTTTCATCATAGAATACCTTCCTGTGTTTAAAGCTAACCCCATTAAGAGAATTTCATGGTGAATTTAAATATAATGCCTTTTGGCTTTTTACTTTCAAAAACTAGACTGAGCATGGCAGTTATGTATAAATACCTTCAATATCTATCCACATCACAACTACATTCATTCTAGTTTTCACTAAAATGAAAATATTGTGTACTAAACTTCATTACAGTCATAAACTTTGTCCTATTTATGTGGAAAATTATTTAAAGTTATTTTATGTCTGTAGGATATCACTATTGTTTTTCTGGGCTTTTGTGATTATGCATTTGTTATTAGCATCTGTGCCAAAGTGTTTACAAATAGTTTGACATTTTATTCAATTTAGTTAATAGTAATTTAGGAATGTTTAAAATATTGAATAACACCTTTCCTTTTTTTAAAATTGAGCTTTGGGGAGCAACTAAATTTTCAGCAATATTTTTATAGTTTCAAGTAATAAACTGGTAAAGCATACACTGGTTTAGATGAAATATATTTATTTAATAGTTAGGCTTTATATATTAAATTTTGATTTCTTAAAATCTGCAATTAAGTATTAATTTTGTCTTTGACGTTCTAATTTTTTCTCTTTAGAAAATTCTAAAAAAAAAGTCAGCCAGGGATTATTGTGTCTTGAAGGACTGCAAAACATGAATACTTGACTTTATATGTCTTACAGAAAAATCGTAAAATAAAACCTTAACTCACAAAAGCAATTGTATTTCATTAGTTTTAATGGAATCCTTTCCTTTTTAAACACAAACAAACTTTGACAATCTGTACTTTGGTTAATTGCTGTGTTTGCATTTTCTTCCCTTATCCAGCCAATCAAAAACCCCCCAACAGGGAAGAAATATGTTAGATGCCCTTGTAATTGTCTTCTCATTTGTAAGGACACATCTCGGCGAATAGGATGCCCAAGACCCAACTGGTAAGAGATAAAGATTTATTCATTCATTCATTCATTTGTTCATTCAACAAGTATTTACTAAAGGTTCTTCATGGGCCAGGCTTTGTTCTAGAAAGAGTGTTTGTTTTCAAAGTCATTCCAGAATCTAGATTTTTTTTTTTGTTAAAGAAATGATAATCTTAGTTTGAACTTAGTCATAGATATTTGTGGGATATAATATTCTTAAATGAGCAATGAATGTTTTATTGATGTTATGTAAGTACTTAATGCACTATAATAAATCAATGACTCATTGAACTTATTTAAAAATAATGAGGTCAGGCCAGTGGTTCATGCCTGTATTCCTGGCAATTTGGAAGGCTGAGGTGGGAGGATCACCTGAAGCTGGTAGTTTGAGACCAACCTGAACAACATAGTGAGACCCCATCTCTACAAAAAATTAGCCAGGTGTGACAGCATGCACCTATATTCCCAGTTATTTGGGAGACTGAGGCAGTAGTATCACTTGGGCTTAGGTATTAAAGCCTGCAGTGAGCTATGATTGTGCCTCTGCACTCCAGCCTGGGCAACAGAGTGAGACCCCATCTGTCTCTCTCTCTCTTTTTTTTTTTCTTTTTTGACACAGTGTCTCAACAGGAAGAATCTCAAAGAGTTGACTCACTGTGACCTCTACCTTCTGCACTATAGCCTTCCCACTATAGCCTCCACTATAGCTGGGACTACAGGCACACACCACCACTCCCAGCTAATTTTTTGTATCTTTTTTGTAGAGACAGGATTTCACCATGTTGCCCGGGCTGTTCTTGAACTCCTGGGTTCAAGTGATCCCAAAGTGCTGGGATTACAGGCATGAGCCACCATGCCTGGCCCATCTCTTTAAAAAAATAATCAGTTAGTTTACTTTTGATATAATTAATCTTCACCTGGAAGTGTTTTAGTTATTTTTGTATATCTCACTGTATGTTATACTAATCTCTGCTGAATGTATATGTGCAATAAATTCTGGAATTATTCACCCATGCCCAGTACCATTATGGATGTACCCAGATACAAGTATATAGAGGCCTTACTTGTGTTTTTTTTTTCTGTGATCTCTCTGGCTTTTTGACCATTACATGAATCAAGTACAGCCCTATCTAATGATAGACTAGAGAATAGAAATGAAAGGAGGATCCTGTTTGCTTTCTTTTCATCTCTGATTAAATAGGCATCAAGGAATATCACACTGCTCAGAGAAATTTGGTTGTAACCTAGCCCTTCGGTGCCTTCATGGCACACAGATTTTTGTTGATGTAGAATATTTTTAACTTAGTCAGTCTTCTACCAAACTCAAGTTGGCTTCCGAGATAGGGAAGGGTAACAACTGTTTTCTAATTTGAACTTATAAAGACTTGGAAATGGCAGTTAAATGGTTGCCATTGATTAGGACCAATGCTATAATATATTATTCTGTCCCAAGTACAGAAAGACTCATATTTTGCTTTTGAAAAACTGACTATTGCTACTTTCTGTAGTTTTGCCTCCAGCTTGAGATTTCATTCACTTAATTTATAAAACAAGTATAACACATTTCATATTTCTGGCCTTATGTTGCAGGTTTTGCTCTCAATCCATTTGTGGGATAGTGAAGTTGTTTCCTTTCTCTTTTCATAGTAGACGGATAATTAACCTTGGCCCAGTAATGCTTATTTCTGAAGAACAACCAGCTCAACCTGCATTGCCAATCCAACCAGAAGGTACAAGGGTCGTGTGTGGGCACTGTGGAAACACATTCCTGGTAAGTCACTGGACATTTGTTATTAATCTGTAAATATAGGTCATGATCTTACAGATTAGACCACTGGTCATAGTCTTACAGTTTTGTCCAAATGCAAATTAATCAAAATATTAAAATAGAGCCTTATTTAGGCAGACAATCAGAAGTGCAGCTAGGATATAGGGCATCTTCTGTGAACTGGATAAAAGGTACGTGCTCTGATAGGTCCAGTTGCAAAAAGGATCCTCTCTATGTAGGCCAATGAGAAATTGTGCCCAGGCTTAGTTCCATGAGCATCTTGGCTTGGTGAGCAGCTGAGTCTTAGCTCTGCTCTCACCTGCTCAGCAGAGGTCAAAGTGCACAGTCTCATGCAGTAGATTTGCTTCATGGCTTCTAGATTCAGGAAAAATTGAATCATAATTTATCAAAAATTTTCTGACTTTTGTAAATTATTCTTGGAGCAAAGGGAGTTAACACTGTTACCCATAATTAGGTAAAACCATTAGATAAAGAATAAGAAAGTATAAGTAATTTGATATGAGCAAAAGTTATAGAAGTTCTGTTTTACTACTTCTAACTTAAACTTAGTTTGATTTTTTTAAAGTTAAATTCATAATTAACTTACCCTGTCAGGAAGGATAAGGACAGGTTTTCTTTTATTGTTCAGCCCATATAGGAGACAAAAGATTTTCTTTAGAACTTGAATATGAAAAATATTTATCAGAGTATACACATGGGAGTCTATAAACAAAAACTCTTGTCACTAAAACATGAATGGGCTTAAGAAAATATAAGTGATTTGCTTTTTATTTGTAATTTTACTTTTATTAAAGAACTTTATGTATATAGTTCTAAATGTCAAACGGGACTGCAGTCTTCTCATTTAGTTGACCCCCAGTTACTGTTCCTAAAATGCTTTCAACTCTTTCAGCTGCTTTATTGATAGTCACTTCTATGTGTTTATTTTTTAATTTTTATTTATTTATTTATTTATTGAGATGAAGTCTCACTCTGTTGCCCAGGCTGGAGTACCGTGGTGTGATCTCAGCTCACTGCAACCTTGCCTCCCCGGTTCAAGTGATTCTCCTGCCACAGCCTCCCAAGTAGCTGGGACTACAGGTGCACACCACCACACCTGGCTACTTTTTGTATTTTTAGTAGAGATGGGGTTACACAAGGTTGGCCAGACTTCTATGTGTTTAAATTGCTTGCTTATCCTTTTTCTATTTGATTAAGCAATTTTAGACATTACCCACTAACTAGTAAACTGCAAGATGAGAACTTAGCACTCATACTGCCCTCCCACTCATATTCCTTTCCTTGCTTTCATACTCCCAAATTGCAACATTTTGTTTAATTAATACTTAGTGCTTACAATTTTTATGATTAGGTAAATTATGTTCACAGATGAACCAAGCAATATGGTACATTTTTCTTGTGTATGGATTTTAACATTTCCTTGGACTTATAAATAATTGCCCCCTCCTTTGGATTTAATTTTCTATGTGTAAATCATTCATTCTTCTTATATTCTTGTGTAGAACTATAAAATACCTATTATTATAATTAAATGCATCAAGGAATCTATTATTTAGGCTTCCTGCTACATAGTTGTCATCCTTCCCTTCACCATCATCAGGAAAACTCCTTTTACCGCCTTCCTGTGTTGGATCCCATGCCATCCTCACAGTTTTGGTTTATTCCTTCATTTTGGTGGAGCACATTTACTCTGCTTTCTGAGACAAGATGCAGGGAAATATATTTAAACTCTTTTTATCTTAAGTAGTTTTTAATGTGATCTTACATTCACTTTATAATTTGTATAGATATGCAATTCTAGGTTGCCAGTTGTCACCTTTCAGAAACTTAAAGTCTTTGTTCCATTGTTAAATGAGAAGATCAACTGCTATTGTGATACCTGATCCTTTTGATATGACATGTTTTTTCTTCTTTTTCTTTTTCCTCTTTCATTTTCTTCAGTGTTCTGACATTTCATGAGGCTGTGTCTTAGTGAGGGTCTTTTTGAACTCATCATTTGGATATTCAGTGGGCCCTGTTACTGTCCATTCCATTTTTTTGTTTTTAATTTTGTTTTTTAAATATTATTTAGTGGGAAACTTCTTCATTATATCTCCTCATCTTAATTTAAAATTTTAATTTCAGATGATCTAACTTAATTTTTAATTTCTAGAAGCCTTTGTGCTCTGATTTTTTAATAGCATTCCTTTTTCATGATATCTTTGTAAAAAGTAAAGTAGAGGTTCCTCTTCAAAGACTGTCCTCCCTGTCTAATTAGGAGTAAATAGTAACTTTTCTTAGAAGCAAAATTTATTCAAAGACCTCTGCTAACATTCTTAAATATCTGCTAGCCGTAATAAAGAAATCAACGTACTTTATGTTCTTAGCTCCCACAATGTAGCCTAAATATTTGCCATGGCGTGATTATACTGGTCCAAGCAAGCATTAGGTCATAGCCTGTTCCTCTTTTTATTTGAAGGTGTTTTTATCTTTCTCAGCATTCCACAAGTTACTTCCTCCTTCCTTTGTTCTCCTCTGCCTTTGCCTATATTAAAAAGTTCTAAGTTGCTAGCCAATGAAGACAAATACAGAATGTGAAGTCCCTGTTCCAGCCAGTGGAAACCAGACACAGCAGTAAGGTAGACGTGTCAGGTTATAAATGACCCTGTCTTCTTTATTCAGTGTACTCTTGTGGCAAAACTGCTGGCAAGTGTACCCTTTCTGCAGAAAGTATAAAAATGGCCTTGCTGAGAAATTTAAATTTATGTTTATGGTACCAAAGAACAAGCATTTCAAACATCTTTCTGAAGCTATTAATTATATTTTTTCTGAGGTATTGTTCTTCTTCATGCCTTATCTCTATTTTCTCACTACTTTCTCTGTTTTTCTTTTGATAGAAGTTTTACGCAGAAGTTTATATTTAAGAGCAAGTCACTGATTGGAGTTTCTATGTATGCAGGCAGGGGATAGGTGAAAACTTTCTCCTCCTCCTCCCTCTCCTTCTCCCCCTCCTTCCACTCCCCCTTAACTTCTTCCTCCTCCTCCTCCACCTCCTCTTCTTCCTTTGTAAAGCTGTCAGCTATTAGTATCAATTTGTCTTTTTTTCTTTAGGGCAGATTTCTCTGGGGAAGGATCCTCAAGCCTTTTAGGAGCTAAGAGAGGTAATAGGGGTGAAGCTCTTACCCACTTTTCAGACAGTAGACATTAATTGAATTTTAGAGTGACTTTTTGTTCTTGCCGCCTTCTGTGCCCGGTGTTCCTGGTCCACAAGCTCTGTAGTCCAATTTCTCTACAGAATAAATCATTCTTCTCTTAATGTATTGGGGAAGGGTGATTTTCTAGTTTTGTGAGAATTTACAATCAATACTTCTGTGTTTTTCCCAGCTTTATTGGTTTATATTTGACAAACAGAAATTGTATATTTGAGGTGTACAGCCTAATTTTTTGATATACATCTATACTGTGAAATGATTACCAAAATCAAGTTAATTAGCATTTTGATTACTCTCTGTGTGTGTGTGTGTGTGTGTGTGTGTGTGTCTTTGTGGTAAAAACACTAAAGATCTACCTTCTTAGTAAATTTCAAGTATATAATACAATATTGTTAACTATAGCCACTATACTGTACATCAGATCTTCAGAAATTATTCAGCCTGCCTAACTGAGACTTTGTACTCTTTGACTAAAATCTCCCCATTCCTTACCCACCTCAGTGCCTGGCAACCACCATTCTACTCTCTGCTTCTATGAATTAAACTATTTTACATTCCACATATAGGCATGATCATGCAATGTTTGTCTTCCTTGTCAGGCTTATTTCACTTAGCGTAGTATCTTCCAGGTTAATATATGTTGTTACAAATGACAAAATTCCCTTCTTTTTAAGGCTAAATAATATTTCGTTGTATGCATATACCACAATTTCTTTATCCATTCATCTGTCGATGGAGATTTGGTTGTTTCCATATCTTGATTTTTATGAATAATGCTGCAATGAACTTGGGATTGTGATACTCCTACTTTATCCTTACCCCAACCTCTACCTTTAAAAGTATAGGTCAGCAATAGCTGACCTATTCTGGGTCTTTCAGTGTGAAGCAGCCTGCCATCATTGACTTATCTCTCTGTAGGTAGTTAAGTTTCTTTTCTTTTTTTTTTTTTTGAGACGGAGTCTTGCTCTCTCCCCCAGGCTGGAGTGCAGTGGCGCAATCTCGGCTCACTGCAAGCTCCGCCTCCCAGGTTCACGCCATTCTCCTGCCTCAGCCTCCCGAGTAGCTGGGACTATAGGCGCCCACCACCACGCCCAGCTAATTTTTTGTATTTTTAGCAGAGACGGGGTTTCACAGTGTTAACCAGGATGGTCTCGATCTCCTGACCTCATGATCCACCTGCCTCGGCCCCCCAAAGTGCTGGGATTACAGGCGTGAGCCACCGCGCCCGGCCGGTAGTTAAGTTTCAACATCCCTTTCACTAAGTGAGTTGCGAAGTCCATCTGCTTTCCATTGTCCAAAAATCTGAAGTCATATTCCATCTTTTTTTATCCTTATGGTATTATACATTTCAAAATTCATTTACTATTATTTTAGTCAGGTTTGAAAAAAATGGAAATGCATGCATTTATTCAATTTACTATATTTAACCAGAATTGCTAGGATTTTTCTGATTTAGTAGGGTAAGTCTCCTTTGTTACATTTATATATTATTGATTAAATCCGTGACTAAGTACATAAATTAGAAAATATACTTGGTGGGGATAGGTAACAACTTTCTTTTTAAAAAATCACTACAGGCTGGGCATGGTGGCTCATGCCTGATATTCCAGTGCTTTGAGAGACCAACATGGGAGGCTCGCTTGAGGCCAGGAGTTTGAGACTAGCCTGGGCAGCACAGAGAGACACCACCTCTACAAAAAATTTAAAAATTAGCCAGGGGTAGTGGCATGCACCTATAGTCCTAGCTACTCAGGAGATTGAGGTGGGAGGATTACCTGAGCCCACGAGTTGGAGATTGCAGCAAGCTATGTTCATACCACTGCATTCCAGCCTGGGTGATAGAATGAGACCCTCTCTCTAAAATAAATAAACAAAAATCAGTATATACTGATTTAATATAAGCTAACACACTCTATAGTTACCAATAGATATTAAATGAATTAACTAAATTAAATATATAAAGCATATTTGTTATTTTCTTTTTCATACGTGAACAAACTTTTGGAAGTAACACTTTTAAAATCTTCAATATAGATTTGTTTCAACCTACTTCTGGAGATCTCCCTTCCACAGCTACCTTGCATTCTTTCCTGTTATGTTTTATATTCCAAATATTTGCCATGGATAATCCTTGTAGCCACGTTACAAAAGGAATGATTTTATTTATTCAATTATATATATATTGAGTGTGTACCAGGCACTGAGCTAGTTACTAGGGAAACGGGTGAACAGGAAGCATAGTCTCTGCTTTCATGAAATTTTCTAACCTGATAGGAGACGAATGGATAGCAAAGACACAAGCCTGAAGAAGCACAAAGCTAGAATTTCGGCTTTTATTTTTCAGGAAAGTGATGATGATAGTCAAGAATAGAATAAAGAATTTGAGAGAGAATTGACTGTATTAATAGGGTAGAAAAGGGAATGAGGAAAAAAGAACAATAAAAAAGACAATCGTTATAAAGGTTTATATTTAATTTTTAGAATCATCTGGCAATGAATTCTAGAGAATGCTCTAAATTGAGAGTGTAGATAGATATGTATGTGCCATGGTTTTTATTATTTTAAAAAGTAATTTATACATTTAGATATTTTTCCCTAAGAAGAAAATTACTAAAGTAATGTGCAAGCCAGAGACTTACTTCTAAAGCTGGCTCTTTCAGGGACTAACTTCTAAAGCTGGCTCTTCCTTACTTAACATTCAGTGCAGGCAAGTGAATCATATTATCATATTAGCAGAGTAATTATGATTTGAAACTTTAATTCTTTAGCAAGAAAAGATGTTGTGGATTAAAATACAATATTTAAAGATGATTTCAAAATTTTCTAGAAAATAAAGTTTTTGATGATTAGGGGAACACTGTACACACCTATAGGAGAGGTACTGGTTGCTTTTGAGAGTTTTGGATTAATGAGAGATGCTCAGTGTTATGAAGAATACACTGACTACAAAGTTCTTGGAGCCTTATCCTTATTATTATGCTGATCTTGAATAGTCTCATATTCTCCATAATATGTTATTTGCCCTTCACACTGTTAATTATTAGGTTAATTCATTTACTCATTTCCTACTTTGTTTTAGACTTAGCTTGCAAGGTTCAAAGCAATTGAAATAAGTTACAAAGATACATTAAATTCAATATGATTGAAAATAAAATGTGAAAAAAATCAGGAAAAATAATAATTAGGGCAGAAAAAAAAAAACAAAACCTGAAGTCATGCATAATATAAGTATGCTAATATTTAGTCTAATACAGTTGATAAAATTAGGCTGAATCTTAGCTGAGTTTTCTAGAGTCAAAGAAAAGAAGAAAATACGACCTGTGAAAAAATATTCAAGATATTTTATTGAAAAGATCACATAGGAAATGCTTTTCCTGAAATAATGAGCTCTCTCTCTCCTGCAAGAGAATTCTCTCAAGGATTAAGATAAAAGAACTATTGTGTGTGACAAGGCTTTTATCATTTTAAAAAATTTATACTTAAAAATAATTTAATTTTGATATTTTACCCCCGGAAAAAAACACAATTGCTAAAGTAATATGCAATCTAGAGAATAGCTTCTCTATATTCTCACAGCTTCCTTCTGTTTATAATAACATCTTTTAATATACCAGTGTTATAATGCTGAAGTTAAATTTTCTAGGAATTCACAATATTTACACTATTCATATCATAGCCTGTCTGGGACCATGGATAAATTTAGAAAAGCTAGATTTGTGTCTTCCAAAGTGTATTCAATGGCAAATTCATTTTATAGGTTAGTAACAGGTGTTTGTGAGTAAAGAGTTCCATGTTCATTGGAAATTGCTAGGATTAAAAAATTAAACAGAATTTAAAATAGGATATTCTTTAGCAGTTTTAGCATATACCATTGTATATATTTAAGAGGGAGTTTTTATATTGTATGTCCAAACATTTTTTACCCTCCAAACCATTTTGAGATCATCTCGCCTGAGTGGTGATTTGAAGGACATTGTTTGAAAAATAATTTCCCAGAAGAATGAATTGACTTATAAAGCCTTCAGCTAGTTCTCCATGAATGCAAAGAAGTTTCTTAACACAGCTGAACAGCAGAGTTTACTGTTACTTTTCTGTAGGGCCCATGGTCTCTGTTGCTGATGAAAGGCATATCCAGGTACTTTGTCAATCAACATTGACTGAGGGTTGTTGTTCTTTAATAAAAGCGAACACAACTTGGTTCAAAGTTTACCCTGAAGTGGGCCAATTTAGTACCTTCAGGCAGGATCAGATTTTTTTCATTTGTATCTAGGGACAAATGGGTGCCATAGCGGGGGGGGATAACAGTTTTAACTTGAACATATTTCAAAGTGTTACCAGTTGCCTATTGTATCTATGTATCTGTGTATGTATGTATGTATGCATGTATCTATCTATCTATCTATCTATCTATCTATCTATCTATCTATCTATCTATCTAACTCGGTAAGATACTATAAAATTAAATTAGTAGTTTTAAGCAATATAGCTTTTTTTTTTTTTTTTAAACAAATCTTCTAAGATTAGTTCCAAAATATATCTTGGGGAAACTCAATTTATCCATTACATGTTATAGAATAGTTAGAAATAAGTCAAATATTAGAAGATCTCTACTAAAAATGATTGGGTTTTAGAGAAGTTGCTTTTAATCTTGCTGATACAATTAAGATTTTTTTTTTTAGTCTAATGGGACTTAAGGTCTGGCAATAAAATTTTAAGAATCCAGAGGCCAGATTTTAGATGAGAGAACAGTACTGAGTCAACTTCTTTTCCAAAGCATAAGAACTGGTGTTCATTTGGATAAATTATAAGAAAATTATTCTAATAATAGATGCTTTTTGTTATTAGTCTGCTCCATTTAAGTGAGTACTTGCAGATAACAGCAAAACCAGATGTGGTAGGTTGCTGGCAATGTAATACATTAATTACAGAATAAAGTCCCCACTGTTTGTCAGTTATCATTGATTTTAGAGCCTTATCCTTATTATTATGCTGATCTTGAATAGTCTTATATTCTCCATAATATGTTATTTGCCCTTCACACTGTTAATTATTAGGTTAATTCATTTACTCATTTCCTACTTTGTTTTAGACTTAGCTTGCAAGGTTCAAAGCAATTGAAATAAGTTACAAAGATACATTAAATTCAATATGATTGAAAATAAAATGTGAAAAAAATCAGGAAAAATAATAATTAGGGCAGGAAAAAAAAAAAAAACCTGAAGTCATGCATAATATAAGTATGCTAATATTTAGTCTAATACAGTTGATAAAATTAGGCTGAATCTTAGCTGAGTTTTCTAGAGTCAAAGAAAAGAAGAAAATACGACCTGTGAAAAAATATTCAAGATATTTTATTGAAAAGATCACATAGGAAATGCTTTTCCTGAAATAATGAGCTCTCTCTCTCCTGCAAGAGAATTCTCTCAAGGATTAAGATAAAAGAACTATTGTGTGTGACAAGGCTTTTATCATTTTAAAAAATTTATACTTAAAAATAATTTAATTTTGATATTTTACCCCCGGAAAAAAACACAATTGCTAAAGTAATATGCAATCTAGAGAATAGCTTCTCTATATTCTCACAGCTTCCTTCTGTTTATAATAACATCTTTTAATATACCAGTGTTATAATGCTGAAGTTAAATTTTCTAGGAATTCACAATATTTACACTATTCATATCATAGCCTGTCTGGGACCATGGATAAATTTAGAAAAGCTAGATTTGTGTCTTCCAAAGTGTATTCAATGGCAAATTCATTTTATAGGTTAGTAACAGGTGTTTGTGAGTAAAGAGTTCCATGTTCATTGGAAATTGCTAGGATTAAAAAATTAAACAGAATTTAAAATAGGATATTCTTTAGCAGTTTTAGCATATACCATTGTATATATTTAAGAGGGAGTTTTTATATTGTATGTCCAAACATTTTTTACCCTCCAAACCATTTTGAGATCATCTCGCCTGAGTGGTGATTTGAAGGACATTGTTTGAAAAATAATTTCCCAGAAGAATGAATTGACTTATAAAGCCTTCAGCTAGTTCTCCATGAATGCAAAGAAGTTTCTTAACACAGCTGAACAGCAGAGTTTACTGTTACTTTTCTGTAGGGCCCATGGTCTCTGTTGCTGATGAAAGGCATATCCAGGTACTTTGTCAATCAACATTGACTGAGGGTTGTTGTTCTTTAATAAAAGCGAACACAACTTGGTTCAAAGTTTACCCTGAAGTGGGCCAATTTAGTACCTTCAGGCAGGATCAGATTTTTTTCATTTGTATCTAGGGACAAATGGGTGCCATAGCGGGGGGGGATAACAGTTTTAACTTGAACATATTTCAAAGTGTTACCAGTTGCCTATTGTATCTATGTATCTGTGTATGTATGTATGTATGCATGTATCTATCTATCTATCTATCTATCTATCTATCTATCTATCTATGTATCTATCTATCTATCTAACTCGGTAAGATACTATAAAATTAAATTAGTAGTTTTAAGCAATACAGCTTTTTTTTTTTTTTTAAACAAATCTTCTAAGATTAGTTCCAAAATATATCTTGGGGAAACTCAATTTATCCATTACATGTTATAGAATAGTTAGAAATAAGTCAAATATTAGAAGATCTCTACTAAAAATGATTGGGTTTTAGAGAAGTTGCTTTTAATCTTGCTGATACAATTAAGATTTTTTTTTTTTAGTCTAATGGGACTTAAGGTCTGGCAATAAAATTTTAAGAATCCAGAGGCCAGATTTTAGATGAGAGAACAGTACTGAGTCAACTTCTTTTCCAAAGCATAAGAACTGGTGTTCATTTGGATAAATTATAAGAAAATTATTCTAATAATAGATGCTTTTTGTTATTAGTCTGCTCCATTTAAGTGAGTACTTGCAGATAACAGCAAAACCAGATGTGGTAGGTTGCTGGCAATGTAATACATTAATTACAGAATAAAGTCCCCACTGTTTGTCAGTTATCATTGATTTTATCATGCATAATTTGTATTAAAATGAAAAACACTATAAAATGATAACAGTGGACTAAACAGTCTCTTTAGGGGTCATCTGAAATACTGAAATTCCTATGTTAGTCTGTTAGGCTAAGTCTTGGATTTTGAGTTACTCTTGACTCAAAGGTTTCATAATTGCCTTCTCAAACCAGTTTGCGTCTTTTAACTATGAAAAACTTAAATTTGTTATTTATAAATAACATTTGAAATGACATCACAAGTTCAGTAACTATCCTAAGCCTATTACAGAAACATAAAAAAGCCCTTAATAATAGTTCTATATTCTTCCACTGCTTAATGTTCTGTACCAATTTCTGTAGAAATCTATATTAGTATCTGTTTAGCACATTAACTCAAGAATTTTTACTTTAAGAGCAGTTTTAAAATAAATCAACTTGTTACAAATTGATATTATAAGTAATTCTGTCATTATAAGTAATGAGAGAAATACTCACTCTTGCTTGAAAAATAAGTGCCCTTGGTTTGACATTTGCAGATGTTTAAAAATAATCATTTTGTAAAGAGAGTGAACATTCATGTAAAGTTTTATTTCTCTTTAATTTATCTTGGGACTATATGTTCCTGTTGTGACTAAAAGAGATCATAACAAGGTTAACTAAATTTTATGATATTTGAAATAAAAATGAAGAGAAAGTAGTTTAGGAAACCCAAATTTATATGTTCTTTTCTTTAATCATAAAAGAAAAAGGTATGCATCAGATATTTTCTAAAAGATATCTTCTATTGTGTGGAAAATGTTTGAATATCCACAAGTTATTGAAACCTCTGTATCTAGAATTCGAGCCTTCTGAAAAGAAAAATTGATGGCCTAGATTCCCAAATGAAACTTAATTTTAATAAAAATAAGTTGTTTTGATGATAAACTGCCAAAGTGCTTAAAGAAAATTTCCCAAAACTATCAAGGAAATACACCCTTTATAAGGAGGTATATAGAAAAGCAAACAAGATAGAAGAAGATTGTTAGAAAGTCATTGAACAAAATGTATTTCATGGGATAAAGATTTACTTTAAATTTATATTGCATATTCTTTCAAAGACTATCTATAACCAGTAAATCATTTCAAGTATCTGAATAATACTCATATGAGGAAGGTAGCACATTTATTACTTACACTTACAGGAAGAAAATTGTACTAAGCAGTATGTTTTTGTTACATTATATAGGCAACGACAGAACAGAAAACAGTTCCCGACTTCAGTACTACCTGTATCTAATTCGTTTAGTTTATGTACTTAGTGAGTTTCTCACATAAGTAGAATAGTTTAATTTTAGTAATGAATCTAAATATTCAAGTATTTAAAAGGCCAGCCCTGAAGACTTAAATAAAAATAACTTTGATGGTATATGAAATATGTTTTTATTCCCTGGAAGTGAACTGAGACTTACTGAACAAGATGACCCCAATTATGATATTATATTCAGTATTCATGTAAAGCAAACCTAGATTGCGTCAGAGCATTGGAAAAGTCATGGGAACTATTTCAGAGGAGGATCCCAAACTGTATTTTAAGAGAGGGAGAGAAGTGTTGGAGGGAAAAGCTCATGTAACCGTGAGAAGGTGATTGCTTCTGTTGTGATCCCTGATGACATTTAAAGGAAAAGAAATGTCTTATCAGATTGGATAGTTTTCAGTTGTTTTTCTTTTCAATTCCTCTCTTTATTTATTTTACAGTGGATGGAACTGAGGTTCAACACTCTGGCAAAATGCCCACACTGCAAAAAAATGTAAGTTCCTTACCATTGGAAATACTATTGAGAAATACTTAAGACAAATTTGAAGAGTTCAGAATTTTCACTTAAGTAGATTTTGATTTTAAGACATGCTGTGAAGTGAATGCATGCCAATATATTTATGCTTTTTAAGGCTAAAAACAAGACATCCTAAAACAAGTATATCCCATTTTGAAATTAAAATGATTAGACTTGATTATCATCCCCTAAAGGAAAATCAGTTTCTATTATAAGAAGTGAAATCGCTAAAATTATCAGTAACCTGGTTAGGAGATTATAATCCATTACAAATAATCCAACATTTACATTAATAAAATGGGCTGTAATCTAGGAGAAAACTCAAATTGTTCTGGACTTCATAATTAGGTAATTGTTGGCCTTTTTCATCTCCTGCCTAATAAGATTATTACTGATGGCAACGTTTATATAATTATTTGTCTATCTTAACAATTTAGCCTATTTCTCTCTATTCCTAAATGATATACTTGATGAAAATAATATAAGACAATATAAAATGAAAAATAATAGAAGATATTTTGATTAAACACATTTTATGGCATCGGTGTTGGGGGTCCCAAGATTACACCAAGGTTCCTTGGTTTTCTACAGGGACTCATATAAATTAATATAGAGTTGTACTCACAGATATGATTTATTATAGCAAACGTATGCAAAGCAGAATCAGCAAAGGGAAAAGGCAGATGGAGTAAAGTCTGGAGGAAACTAGGGACAAGATTCCAAGAGGCCCCTCCCAATGAAGTATCCCAGCAGTGAATTATTACCATGCATGTACCATGTTGTCTACCAGGAGGCTCATTAGAGTCTTAGTACCCAAAGTTTCTACTGGCGCTGGTTACACAGGCACCTCCTATCTAGCACATATCAAAATTCCAAATTCCTGTTTGAACGGAATTTATGTTTAGCATAAACCATACTGTTTACACAAACAATTTATACATAAAAAGCCACTCTTACCAGTTATGGAATGATGGGAATTTTCCCCAAATCTAAATTTCTAGATGCCAGCTAAGGGCCAACCTTACAAGCAGGCTTTCTAAGGTTAGCAGTCTCAGGCCTGCTGTGTTAACTCTTTTCTGCACAGCATCTATTTTGATAATATTATTACAATTTAAAAAATTATTGTTATCCTCTTATATATGTGAATTATAACTTAAGCAAAGTAAATTAAACTGGAATGCTTAGACAATTCGATTTTTATTACTGAAAATAAGAGGTTTGAAATAATATTCATTTTTTAATTTGTGTGATCCTTAGTATGATATAAATACCTTATCTACATTGAGAGTTGAGAAATCCCAAGAATGGTTTATAGGAGAAGGTAATTAAAAAGTATTTGAAAAGTAGAATATGTGTAGCAAAATATCTCTATCTATGTTAGATCTGATTTCAACTAAATATAGCTCTATAAGAATAACTTCTTCACAGCATGTTTTAGCTTATAAAAAAAGTTTCTTTTTTATTTGTGAAATTAATCATTCTAATTCCTTACTGAATCCAATAGAAGTCTGTACATGGAGAAGCAAAGTGGATAAACCCTTAATACGTGCACAAAATAATATATATGTACTTGAGGGACACATCCATACTCCCCCCTCCAAAGTATGTGAATATGCATATGGATGATACATATTTCTGGGTATTATCTGTATTTTCATAAAAATGTACAAAATTAAATTGCAAATATATTCACAAAGAACATTAAAATGGAAATAAAGATCTTATAGAAAAGAAAAGGCAGAGACTTTTTTTTGTTGTCGTTGTTGTTGAGACAGAGTCTAGCTCTGTTGCCCAGTGGCACAATCTCACCTCACCGCAACCTCCACCTCCCAGGTTCAAGCAATTCTCCTGCCTCAGCCTCCCAAGTAGCTGGGACTACAGGCACCTGCCACCACGCCTGGCTAATTTTTGTATTAGTAGAGGCAGGGTTTCACCATTTTGGCCAGGCTGGTCTCGAACTCCTGACCTCGGGTGATTTACCCGTCTCGGCCTCCCAAAGTGCTGAGAATACAGACATGAGCCACTGCGCCTGGCCTGGCAGACACCTCTGTGGTTAGCTGACTGTGTGCTAAGCAGAGTGATATTGCTTTATATATACATATATACTAGCTGTAATCTTTACAGCAATCCTGTAATACAGGGATTATTTTTGTAATTTTACAAATCAGCAACTCTTAAGAGAGGTTAAGGATTTTGCTCAAGGGACTTTCTTGGTTAATTATTTTCATACAATGGCAATATTTTTACTAATAAAGAAGTATTGAATGTCTGAATACTCTGTGATTTATTAAAATATCACAAGACAGTATATTAATATGAAGAAGAATTTGTATCAACTACTTAGGGAACAACTTATATAGAAATTCACATGGAATAAACAGCTTAAACATTCTAAGAGAAAGGTCTGTAGAATTGGAGTCACATGCTAAACATGGGAGGACTCGAAGCATTCATTACTTATTTGAGTGCAAATACTGTTATCACATGAACACTCCTAGCTGGTATCTAGATTTCTTTTCTTTTTGAATGTTCTCCTTCATAACAAAATGATGGGTCATCTGTTGGAGTAAGATTCTGAGACAGAATTTTATTTCTTTAAACACAAATATCCTAAAATTAGTTTTAAGTTACAGAAGTTGGTAAATGTATTACTATGAAGCAAGTGTGTTATGTGCTTTTATCTCACAAAATGTGTGGGGAAAGCTTCCCCTAGAGCTCCAAAGAGCGAGGGGCATTTTCTCATATTGCTATTTCTTACTCGAATGGTAGCTGGTACTATGGTAGCTAAAGGTGATGTTGTTCTTTTAATTAGGTGGCTTGTAGCCACTGCCAGACTGAAGGTGTACTTGTAGCATTCTGAAATACAGTTTGGACTATGTTTCTATGTAAATGTTATAATGGACATATGACTGGTAGAGCCATTGATTTAATCAATGATAATTATCATTGAATATCATTTCTTTTACATCACTGATGTACTCTTTTGTGAATCACCTCCTGCCGTTTTAAACAATAGTGGACTTATTCTCAAGTGTTACCCTTTTATTTTGCCGTCTAGTGTTATATTTTATAATTATTCATTAATTCAGCAAACAATTCTGTGCTAAGTACTGGTTGCTTGAAATAAAAGACATAATCTCGCCTTCAAGGAATTTAGTCTTGTGGGCATAATGGGGAGAATAGCTAATGACTATAAAGTTTTAAGTGCTTTGAAAGAGGTATGACCAGAATGCTCTGCTTTGAAGAGTCCCTAATCCAGATTAGAGGGAAAGGGATCATGAGTAAAGGTTTTCAGGAGAGAGTGATATATGAACTAAGTTATAAAAGATGAGTGAGAATTGTGTGAAAAAGAGGGTGGGATAATACACTGTAGAAGCAGCTACCTGTGCAAAAGTACAAAGGAGTCAGAGTGTAGATGTACTAGTAAGGAAATGGAATGGATAGGACTGAATGTGAAGGTATGAGAGAGAGAGATTGGGATCAAGAATGACCCTATTTCTGAGAGGCTGTAGAACCATTCACTGAGACAGAAAATGCAGGATCTAGAAGAAATGTGTCTGGCAGAAGATGATAAATTCATTTTCAATGTATTAGATATAGAATAGTAGGTTTGCTAGATTGGTTAATCGTCATTCCATCTATCTGCTTTTCAAAGCAGAAATCTTGGATCAATATAGCCATGGCTTCTCCATTCCTTCACCAAAGTAACTGAGAGTTGAAAAAAATTCTGTATTCATCAGATCTTTACAAATGTATAGCTTTGTAATTTATCTAAATTGTTCTATATTCCTAAGTGTCCTTGATTGACTCCCCATTTCCCAAAACAGCTATCTCCAGATATCTACTATTCCTCCTAAACCCCCACCTAACCCCCACATCAGTACCCCCAACTCTCCAAGTCTCATCCAACGAATTGCCTCCTATCTCTGAAATTATTGAGGCTATCTGTGAATTCTCTCATTTTTGTATTTCATACTCGTAAACCTCTCTAACCATACTCACTTCATTTCCTCTTCTCAGAGGGATGCGGGTCTCTTCTTTCCAAGGCTTACACTTTCATTTGATTATTGCACCCCATTCTCTCTGGAGTAAGGCACAATTAGCCATCCGTCCCCAGTGGGTCACTGAATTTGCTCTAATGAAATTCACATCCCAATAATAAATTCCAATATTTTGATTCTCATCCTGCTTGTTTTCTCTGTAGCATTTGATACTATTGATCATCCTGGGCATGCTGATTAATTTTAGGTGTCAACTTGACTGGATTAAGGAATGTCTAAAGAAATGGTAAAGCATTAACTCTGGATATGTCTAAGAGGGTGTTTCTAGAGGAGACACGTGTGTAAATCAGTGGACTGAATGGAGAAGATCTGCCCTCAGTGTGAGCAGGTACCATCCGATTGGCTGGGGGCCCGATAGAAAAAAAAAAAAAAGGCAGTGGAAAGGCGATTTTCACTCTTCTGGAACTTGGACACTCTTTCCCTGCCCTTGAACATCAGAACTCCAGGCTCTCTGGCCTTTGGACTCTGGGACTTACACCAGTGGTTCCTCAGCTCCTCAGACCTTCCTCAGACTGAGAATTACACCGCTGGCTTCCCTGATTCTGAGGCTTTTGGACTTAGACTGAGCCACACTACCAACAGTCCAGGGTTTTCAGCTTACAGATCCCCTGTTGCAAGACTTCTCAGCCTCAATAATCCCAGTAGCCAGTTTCCTTAATAAATTGCCTGTTGTCTATCCTATCTATCAATCAATCAATCAATCAATCATCTATCTCCTATTGGTTCTGGCTTTCTGGAGAACCCTGACTAATACAATGGTTTCTTTTTTCTTTTTCTTTTTTTCTTTTTTTTTGAGACAGAGTCTCGCTCTGTCGCCCAGACTGGAGTGCAGTGGCGCAATCTCGGCTCACTGCAAGCTCCGCCTCCCGGGTTCACGCCATTCTCCTGCCTCAGCCTCCCGAGTAGCTGGGACTACAGGCGCCCGCCACCTTGCCTGGCTAATTTTTTGTATTTTTAGTAGAGACGGGGTTTCACTGTGTTAGCCAGGATGGTCTCAATCTCCTGACCTCGTGATCCGCCTGCCTCGGCCTCCCAAAGTGCTGGGATTACAGGCGTGAGCCACCGCGCCCAGCCTACAATGGTTTCTTTTCCTTAAAATTTGTTTTCTTGGTTTCCAGATACTGCTTTCTTCTGAGTTTCTCTTACTTCTCACAACTCTTCTTTGTTGGCTTTATTTTCTCTTCCAAGTTGTTAAATTTTGCTATTCTCCAAAGTTGGAACTTGACTGCACTTTATCCGGGTGTTCTCTTAGGTTCCTGTGTCATTTAGATACCATTAATTGACCCCAGATATTTCCTTGGAGCTTCAGATGTAAATATACTATCTCTATTCGCTATCTAACGTAGAGTTATTTCAACTTGGTATCTCATGGTCATTTCAAACACAACCTGACCCAACATTCCCACCTTACTCTGCAAACCAGTCTCCCATGTGTATTGATAAATATATTATTTTCTTTTTCAACCCCACATTATTTCTAGAAAAAGAATATATTATGTTAATGAATGTCACCCTGTCTGTCCGACTGACCAACCAAGAAATATTAATGTATTTTCATCATTCTCCATATTTAAATGGTAATATCCTATCAATTATGTCCCTTGACATTTTAATTCTATCCTCTTATTCTCATGATTTCTACTTTAGTTCATGTATTCAGCATCTCTCACCAGAACTATTGCATTGGTTTTCTAATTTATCTCTTGACCTCCAATCCTGCAATTATCTATTCATTTACTGGAGTAGTAGTCCCTAAATGCATATATCATTTTAGATTCTCTGGCATCACATCTTTTAGTGGCTCCCAATTTTGTAGCCATGGCATTCAGTTGTGCAAGTTGTATGCTGCACAACCTGAAGAGGTACAATTTCCATTGTTATTTTAGGTTTGTATATTTAGTTTCATATAAATTATTCTGAGGACTTCTTTTACTTATTGGCATAAATGTACCATATGGTTTGCTATCAGCCCATTGCCTAAAATCCAAAATCAAACTCCAAACTTCTGTTAGTTTTTGCCTAACTTTTCTAGTGATATCTTTGCTTTCTTCTATCTCTACACACACAACCTAGTTGTTCCTACCCCAACAAACTGTACTTCTACATCTACAAACATATTATGCAGTTTCTTTCTTCTGTTCCTGAGTCTTATCCTGCTGGACCTAGAATGACCTGGCTACTCCTTTTCTCACCCCTGTATACCTAGAAAACACTTATTTAACCTCAAAAATTAGCTGAAACATCCCTTGCTTCTACTATTCATTGGTAGAAACCTTCTGTGGCAGAAGGATTATTCTGCTGCTTGTTCCTTGAACACATTTTCTCTTCACACCTGAACAATTCTAATGTCATCAGCTGAAATGACTTACTCCCCCATCTATTCACATTTTACCCATCCTTAAGTCTCGTGTAATAAAGCCATCTCTGGCTGCCTTGTCTGAAAATTGTAACATAAAGAACATTGTTTGCCACCTTTTCCCCTTATAAATTCCTATAGCACTAGCTACACTAGCATTTTCCCGGTGTTCTTCATAATTCTAGTGTTTCATAAGGTATTTTTATGAAGCGAAAGATTAATAATTTGAAGAGTGAATAGTTACATGTTTGAGAGCATGGAATGGTCTTTTCAGCTTGGAGATTCACTGTCCACATTTTTGTATATGCCCTTGACTTTCACATCCAGTAATATAAAAAGCCAATTAACTGTAAAAATCATCCTTTTAAATGCATAGCTCAGCTCATATGACAGTTAAGAAAATCCCCAGGGACCAAAAATTAAGATTAAGTGACAACCAGGACTATCCTGAAGGTACTTGCCAATACTAGGGATCTAGAGCCTTGGAAGAACGAGAGAGAAGATGTTGGCCTCACACAAGGTAGAGGGAGTGGAATACTGCCTGCTCCCAATAAAGTACTTAAAGTACTCTTCCCCCAGAAAAGAGTAAGTCAGGAAAAAGATATCAACCAGAAAAGGAAGATTGCAAAGGAAAAAATTTATAAGAACAGTGAATTTAGGTTTATATTTTATATCACTTATGTGATCTAGGAAAACTTAGTTCCAGAAACTGACTTAAAATTTAGGGTTAGTATCAGTCTAGGGAGCCTGAGAAAAGCAAATGAAAGTTCTGTGTGTAGGAAAGCACCCCTAAACTATGCATGCCAAGATTTTTTTCATATTAAGATTAGCCAAAATAGTTTTCAACAAAAGTTACTACTCATAGGAGGAAACAAGATTCCAGAAGCATAATCAACATTGCACAAGCAGCGTAACTGACTTCTAAAAGCTTCAGATTTGTAATTATTAAGTATGGAGTATGTTAAAACTATGCCTAAGATATTTTAAAATAGAAAGAAGATAAAACAAGACTATTTAAAAATTATCAGGTACTCACAAAAATGTATAGATGAGTGTTTGTAGCAAATTTGACACATGCAACAGCTTGGATGAATTGAATTTATGCTGAGTAAAAAAAAAAAAAAAAAAACTAGCCATACAAGGTTACCTGCAGTAAGATTTCATTTATGTAACATTTTTCAAATGACAAAATTGTAGAAATAGAGAACAGATTAATGATGGTGTGGCAGGCACAGGGTATGGGATGGGCAGAAAGGAGGGTGTGATTATGAAAGGATCCTTACAGTGATAGACTGTTCTCTATTTTGACTGTAGCGATAGACACATGAACCTAAATGTGATAAAATTGCATAAAATTAAAGACAAATCCATACTCATATAACTGAGAAATCTGAATATTGGTGGATTGTATGAATGTTAATATCCTTTTTATAATATCGTATTATAATGTGCAAGATTTACTGTGGGGGAAATAGGGCAAAGGATACATGATATTTCTTTGTGTTATTTATTACAACTGCTTGTGAATCTATAATTGTCTCAAATAGAAATTTGCAAAAATAACCAGATAGATATAGAAAGAAGCATTAGGACTTTCAGAAATTATTACAGAAATTAAAATACACATACAGTTTAAAGAACAGATCAGCTAAAGGTGAAGACTAAAGTTGTGAATTGGAAGATAGAGGTAAGTGAATTACCCAGAATCCAGCATAGAGAGACAAAGATGAATGTAAGATTAAGAGAAAATATATTATTAAGATACTTATTATATATCTGATCTGGAAAGAACAAATAAAGAATGGGATATGGCATTTTAGGAGATAATCTCAAAGAATTTTCGGATCTATGAAAGATACAAATTTTTATATGCAAAAATAATAATGAAATCCAAGCAGGATAAGTAAATGTGTTACAGTGAAATTGTAGAAAACCTAAGAGAAATAGAAGGTAATTAAAAGCAGAGAGATAAAAGGCATATTTTCAATAAGAAAAGGATAACAGTTCTGTCAGCAAATGTCTCAACCGCAAAAATAGAAGCCAGAAAACAAGTTTTAAAATACATCAAAAATACTAAGAGAAATTAACTGTCAGACTGGTATTATACACCTATCTAAACCATCAAAGAATAATGAAGGTAAAATAAATATATTTTCAAAAGCAAAACCAACAAACCTACAAACAAACAAAACCCAGGGTATCTACCATCCTGGTACTCTTATTAAAAAAAACTGCTAAATGATGAACTAGGGAATATGAACAAATATTCCAGAAGAAATTTCTGCAATGCAGGAAGGAAAGGTAAACCAAGAAACTGTAACAATTCACCAGAAACACTGACTATATAAAATAGCAAAAATGACAATATCAATTTATATTAATGCTAATGAATTTTGAGAAACAAAAATACAATAAAACTGAAATATTGGGAAACAATAGCATTAAGATGCTAGTGGAATGTTTGGAGTTAAAAATTTCTAAAATCCTTGTATTTATCAGGAAAGTGGATTTAATGATTGGCTTTAGTTTTTAAAGGGTATATAAGTTAAAATTTTAAGTGCAACTGCCAAATATTGAAATAAATTATAAAACTTTCAGAATAATAAGAGAAAAGTGAAATAAAAGACTCATGGTCAATATAAAAGAAGTCTGGAAATAAAAGTAGAAAAGCAGAAAATACAGGCATAGTAGAAAGCCAAAATAAGATGTCAGAAATAGTCCATGTATATCATTAGACTAATCTTGCTAGTAAAACTTAACAGAAATGGTAAGACTAGATGTAAGAACAGCTATATACAATTTGAAGAAGGAACACATGAAATATTAGAACATAGAATGAAAGCATAAGGATAGAAAAAGATACAACCATGAATCACTAACCAAAGGAAAAGACATACCAGGCAAACACTAGCCAACATTAAAGTGTAATGTTAATATCAATTAAAATAACAGAGACTGCTGTTCTCTTCTTTTTTTTATTAGTATACCTCTGAATTTGACTAGCCACCCAGCTAAAGATGGATTTCCTAGCCTGTCTTGCAGATAGTGTGGCCGTGTTTAAGTTAGGACCAATGGAATGTGAACAAAAGTGATGAGTGCAGTTTTCTGATGCTCTCCTTAAAGACAAAATTGCCTGTCTTGGTTTTTTCTCTCCTCTTTGAATTGAGTGGAAAAGCCAACCGGCAGGAACGTTGTTACCTGTGTAGAGTTTGGCAATACCAATTCATCAGGGAATAGAGCTGACTGCCAACCCTAGGCTCTACCTTTAAGTTTTAGATGCTAGAAGAATAAACTTCTTTTTAAACTTCTGTATTCTGAATTTCTGAATGTTATGTTCCTTTCTTTCTACAACCTTGCCAGCATCTGTTATTTTTTGACTTTTTAATAGTATTAATTTTGACAGGTGGGAGATGGTATCTCATTGTGGTTTTTATTTGCATTTCTCTAATGATCAGTGATGTTGAGCTTCTTCTCACAGAATTGTTGGCTGCATGTATATCTTCTTTTGAAAAGTGTCTGTTCATGTCCTTTGCCCACTTTTTAAAGGGCGGGGTTTTTTTTCTTAAGTTCTCATAGATGCTAGATATTAGACCTTTGCCAGATGCATAGTTTGCAAAATTTTTCTCCCATTCTGTAGGTTGTCTGTTCACCCAGTTGATAGTTTCCTTTGATGTGCAAAAGCTCTTTGGTTTAATTAGGTGTCATTTGTTGATTTTTGCTTTTGTTGCAGTTTCTTTTGGTGTCGTCATCGTGAAATCTTTGCCTGTTCCTATGTCCAGAATGGCATTGCCTAGGTTGTCTTCCAGGGTTGTTATAGTTTTATAGTTTACATTTAAGTCTTTACTCCATCTTGAGTTAATTTTTAAATTTGGTATGAGGAAGGAGTCCAGTTTCAATGTTCTGCATATGGCTAGCCAGTTATTCCAGCACCATTTATTGAATAGGGAATCCTTTCCTCATTGCTTGTTTTTGTCAGGTTTGTCGAAGATCAGATAGTTGTAAGTTTGTAAGTGTGTGGCCTTATTTCTGGGTTCTCTAGTCTGTTCAGTTGATCTGTGTGTCTGTTTTTGTACCAGTAATATATATTGCATGTAGATACCACATATGTATTAAATGTGTAAGAGATGTTATGATTAATAGGTGCTTGTTGGTCATTGCCTTATCCTGTGAGGAGATGGCACTTGAGTTGTAGAGTAGCAGTAGGTTATTTTTTTCTGAGAAGATTTCTCAGATGTAGTGACTATTTAATTTGAGTGATGAAAAAAGAGCACAGATTTTCTAAGCAGAATTTATGCACTGAAATTAATGTACTAAAGTGTATTCTCTTGGCTCACAGAAAAGCTGCTCTAATATTCACTTAGAAACTTTTGACTTATTCAATACATAATTCTAATAAGCTTAGTTGGCTTCTAGTGAATCGTATATTACAAACTGACAAAGACAGATACACAGGCAGTGATAAGAAACAACAACCAGTTGTGATGTATAAGGCAGGAAAAACCACCAGTGGATGCATAGAAATTAAAACCAAAAATAGACTAGGGCTAAATGTTACATAAAGGCAATGAATTCTACATGCCCTAGTAACTCTAGATAGCAAGCTGTACAATATAGTAGTTAATGGTGGTCCCCAGGTCATCCAGATGTTTGTGTTTGGGCTCAAGTATCCAGGAAAATTTACTATGGTATATTTGCAACAAACTTCATCAGTTTTTCAAAAAGATTTGGAAATTAAAGGAAATAATTTTGTATGCAAAATTAACCTATTTGGAATCGCATGTTTCTAAATCATGCCTAGTAAGTGATGAATTTCTGTATTTTACTTATTCATCAGACATTCTTTGAGAAGTTATTGTATGTCAGGCATAATCTTGACACTGACCTCACAAAGGTGAATCAGATACTTCAGTGTCATTCACTAACAATATGCCTTGCATGTAGTATACAGTAATAAATATATGTACGTTAAGACAGAGAAGAAAGTGCTAATTTGGCTACTGATTTCTGCTATAACTTATATCATTTGAAAATTACCACAATTAGAAATGGGGAGGGTTAATACTATTAGATTAGGAATTTCAACTGAGTAGCACAGTAGAGGGTTTTTAACAGTATATATTAAAAACAATTCAAAAAGTTTAATCCCTTTAATTTGTAATCCTAATTCTAAATTTAAAAAATCTTAAGAATGATTAAAAATAAGCACAATGCTTTTAAATGATACTTTGTTGGCATTATGTATAATAATGAACACACTTTAATGTACAATAGTAGAAAATTTGTTAATTATGTTATATTCATCCATCAGAATTTTAGTTTGAGAATATTATGGGAAAAAGTTTATGCTACATATTGGTAAGGTACAAAATTGGCTAGAGGAAAGTATGCAAAAATACTGAGTGACTATTTTATGAAATTGGAATTATAGGTAATTTTTTCTTTTCCTTTTTATTGTTTCTTTCCTTTTTATTCTACTTTCTAAATTTTTAACATAAACACATACTGTTTTAACTGTAAAAAAAAAAATCAAATGCTATTTGTAAGATAGCTCTTTTTCCATTCTGAAGTAGATTCTTTGGAAATAAACTTTTATCTTGGGAGATTAGCAGGTACAACAGTGGATTTCTGTGGATATTATCAATGACCAAGGCTTGAACTTTGTTTAAAGCCACAGTAATATCACAAATTCACCCTAAACGATTTTATCATCCATTAAAAATGACATGTTTAATGCATGTTCTTGTCTATAAAGTTGAAGCAATGAATAAAAAGTATATAATATTAATAAAGCCATAGATAAGAACTCACAAAAATGAAATAGAGAATTTTTATATAAACATTTAATGTTCTCTCTTGCTTTCATGAATTTGCAGCTCCTCAGTGGGTAGTGCACTTCCACGAAGACGCTGCTGTGCATACATTACCATTGGAATGATATGTATTTTCATTGGAGTTGGGTTAACTGTGAGTATTACTTTGATGTTAGAATTCTGTCCTCTCAACTTTATCAGTAGTCAGTCATGAGGCCTGTGACAACCTTCAGGGATGCGTGAAGAGTCTGCATCCTTGGCATGCCAGCCCTGGAAGCTTCTGAATGATTATAAGCAATCAGAAACCCAATCCACGGATCTCTTTTTGATTGAACTCACCCATCCAGGTGAAATGGTGTCTTTGTACTTACTGTTGGGGATTTTATCATCTATTTAGCAAAAGCCCATTTTTAAAAACATCAGTGCCAGAACTAATTTTGTATAGCTATGGGGTATCTTATTATTCAACGCAACATTCATTCAGCTACAGAGATCTGAAAAACCACTCTTCACTTTATCCAAATCAAGCAGTGATTTATTACCAATATGAGGATGGCTTATTTTTAGGGGAGACTGGAGCTGAGCAGTTAGCATGGGGATTATGCCAGAAGAGGAAGATAATCCCTTTTGCTGCCATTTCCATGCTCCTTTGTTTGTCAGTACAACTAGTCCCTTATTATTAGCAATGTCCTATTTGTGTCCTATGATAGTAAGAAGTTACATACATTAAATTCCTTGTAGAGATAAGGAATTTAATCCTTAGTGTGCTTTTTTGTTTACTTCATAACATTTGTAGTTAATACAAGTAGCAGTATGGTCTATCAGTTGCAGTCAACAGATACACCTACTCTTATAAGGATTTTGTGTATTCAGTCTGGGGGTATGTTTCATAACAATCACATGTAAGCTGATACAGGTTCTCTAAGCAGATATTTTCTTAACGTTTCTAATCTTCTGTTTTTATATTGCTTTTTACTTTAGGTTGGCACCCAAGATTTTGCAAGGCGATTTCGAGCAACCTATGTTTCTTGGGCAATTGCTTATCTCCTAGGGTTGATCTGCCTTATCCGAGCTTGTTATTGGGGAGCCATAAGAGTCAGTTATCCAGAACACAGTTTTGCATAAGCTTGTTTATGATTCAGTGATGCAAGTGAGAGTGTCTAGCAGTTCTTGGTAAGCTACTCTGGACATCTTTAAATTATTTATCCTAATGGATTCCATTCTGGTTTATGTATAATAGTTTCAAGACTTTGGGAGTCTTTTATGAACAAATGCTCATTGCACTACATTATATGCAAATTGTTTTGCTGCTAGGTTTTCAACATTTGAATAATAAAGCCTTTTCATGTTCTTTTACATCTCTTATAGATATTTTTGGATTTGTTACCAAACATTACATTTACTCTCACCCTTTTATTATTTTTAAATAAGTTATTTCATTACTTGCTGATATGTGAGTATTCCT
>NW_012110119.1:770690-809604 GCF_000951045.1 Mandrillus leucophaeus
GTAAGGTACAAAATTGGCTAGAGGAAAGTATGCAAAAATACTGAGTGACTATTTTATGAAATTGGAATTATAGGTAATTTTTTCTTTTCCTTTTTATTGTTTCTTTCCTTTTTATTCTACTTTCTAAATTTTTAACATAAACACATACTGTTTTAACTGTAAAAAAAAAAATCAAATGCTATTTGTAAGATAGCTCTTTTTCCATTCTGAAGTAGATTCTTTGGAAATAAACTTTTATCTTGGGAGATTAGCAGGTACAACAGTGGATTTCTGTGGATATTATCAATGACCAAGGCTTGAACTTTGTTTAAAGCCACAGTAATATCACAAATTCACCCTAAACGATTTTATCATCCATTAAAAATGACATGTTTAATGCATGTTCTTGTCTATAAAGTTGAAGCAATGAATAAAAAGTATATAATATTAATAAAGCCATAGATAAGAACTCACAAAAATGAAATAGAGAATTTTTATATAAACATTTAATGTTCTCTCTTGCTTTCATGAATTTGCAGCTCCTCAGTGGGTAGTGCACTTCCACGAAGACGCTGCTGTGCATACATTACCATTGGAATGATATGTATTTTCATTGGAGTTGGGTTAACTGTGAGTATTACTTTGATGTTAGAATTCTGTCCTCTCAACTTTATCAGTAGTCAGTCATGAGGCCTGTGACAACCTTCAGGGATGCGTGAAGAGTCTGCATCCTTGGCATGCCAGCCCTGGAAGCTTCTGAATGATTATAAGCAATCAGAAACCCAATCCACGGATCTCTTTTTGATTGAACTCACCCATCCAGGTGAAATGGTGTCTTTGTACTTACTGTTGGGGATTTTATCATCTATTTAGCAAAAGCCCATTTTTAAAAACATCAGTGCCAGAACTAATTTTGTATAGCTATGGGGTATCTTATTATTCAACGCAACATTCATTCAGCTACAGAGATCTGAAAAACCACTCTTCACTTTATCCAAATCAAGCAGTGATTTATTACCAATATGAGGATGGCTTATTTTTAGGGGAGACTGGAGCTGAGCAGTTAGCATGGGGATTATGCCAGAAGAGGAAGATAATCCCTTTTGCTGCCATTTCCATGCTCCTTTGTTTGTCAGTACAACTAGTCCCTTATTATTAGCAATGTCCTATTTGTGTCCTATGATAGTAAGAAGTTACATACATTAAATTCCTTGTAGAGATAAGGAATTTAATCCTTAGTGTGCTTTTTTGTTTACTTCATAACATTTGTAGTTAATACAAGTAGCAGTATGGTCTATCAGTTGCAGTCAACAGATACACCTACTCTTATAAGGATTTTGTGTATTCAGTCTGGGGGTATGTTTCATAACAATCACATGTAAGCTGATACAGGTTCTCTAAGCAGATATTTTCTTAACGTTTCTAATCTTCTGTTTTTATATTGCTTTTTACTTTAGGTTGGCACCCAAGATTTTGCAAGGCGATTTCGAGCAACCTATGTTTCTTGGGCAATTGCTTATCTCCTAGGGTTGATCTGCCTTATCCGAGCTTGTTATTGGGGAGCCATAAGAGTCAGTTATCCAGAACACAGTTTTGCATAAGCTTGTTTATGATTCAGTGATGCAAGTGAGAGTGTCTAGCAGTTCTTGGTAAGCTACTCTGGACATCTTTAAATTATTTATCCTAATGGATTCCATTCTGGTTTATGTATAATAGTTTCAAGACTTTGGGAGTCTTTTATGAACAAATGCTCATTGCACTACATTATATGCAAATTGTTTTGCTGCTAGGTTTTCAACATTTGAATAATAAAGCCTTTTCATGTTCTTTTACATCTCTTATAGATATTTTTGGATTTGTTACCAAACATTACATTTACTCTCACCCTTTTATTATTTTTAAATAAGTTATTTCATTACTTGCTGATATGTGAGTATTCCTGTGTTTATAAATATTTCTACAATAGTTTCACATTTATATTTACATTTTAAACAGTATCAAAATTGCTTGCTTAAAACCTAAGCAATATGCATTTTGCTTGAACTGCTTACTGTAACTTTAACCTAAGATTATAGTGACCTTATTCAGGAAAAAGAAAATTTAGTGTACCTTCAAAGACTTGACATTCTTGTCAGAGGAAAAAAAAATTTCTAGATACTGTATGCTTGTTTTGTGTTGTTTGTAGAAAGATAAAATATTTTGGTAGTAATTTAAAATACAAGAATGAATATTTATTTGTCCACAGTTGGAGATGTTGGATAAATGTCTTTTCTCAAAGATCACAGGACTTTTGTCTCTCATTTTTGTCTTTTTATTACCAGTTATAAAAGATCTGGTCTGGATTTATGGAATTTATGTTTATCAGCTCTATGTATTCCCTTATAGAGACTGGAGGAAGTATTTCACATAATATGTTTTCTAATACTTAACCATTTATTCAAAGATATATTTACATTGGGTTGTGCCCCTTTTCCTTAGATCATGGTAAATTTTTCTTATTGAGGTAATTATGTACTATTTATATTTGAAGGAAGCTTATGACATTTTACAGTAGCTAAAATGTTGAGATTAGAGGTACTTTTACTATTCTTCTCAAAGGTAACTGATCAGATAATTACCCAAATTATTCAAGAAAATAGATCGGTGATAAAGAACAACATAGTTTTCTTAAGAATTCATGGAAATTTATGGAATCAGCTCTCACACTGCCCATCTTTGCAGTTTTGAAAAAGAAATTGCTTAATCACAAATGTTCTACAGTCTTTAAATGTAGTAGAATTAGACAGTGAGATCATCTGAGTAAATTAATTGGTGATTCCAGAGATAAGACTAATATTTTAAATTATTTATGTTACTGATTAGTATAAAAACGTACTCATCACAGAATTTGAAGCAAAGTACATGTACACTTCAAAGAGTAAATGACAGATGTATAAATGCTGTAGCTCAGGATTATATGTACCTTTAAAAATACACTAATAAAGATTATTGTTCAAAAAATTACCTTGTTTTATTCCATTAAAAATAATATGTCACTTCCAAAGTTGTCTTGAAACGTCACTGTAAAATTTTCATGTTTAAGAATGTACCTAATGTTTCTTTATATAATATTCATTTATGTTTTTTGTACTATTTTCAAATGGTTTTATTTTTAAAATATAGTTTTTAAATTCATTTGTAATACACTTGATGTTCGGTATAAAATAATCTTACTTCTTTTCCAAATGGTTAACTAGTTGTAACAGCATTGTGTATTTAATAATCCATTTTTTCCCTCATTGATTGGAAAGCTCACATTAAATTATATGCTACATCATATTCCTTCTGGAATAATAACTTTATGAGAGCAAGAACCCTGGTAGTCTTGTTCACAGCTTTATCCTAACTTAGAACAGTTCTTGGTATACATGTGCTCAATATACATGAATGAATATGCATGAATGAATAAAGGGTTGAATGAATTGGGATTTAAAATTCTTATATACACTTGAATATGTACTTTATATTTTGTACCAGAATGTGTAGGTAAGTATTTGTATAACATTGGGTTAACATAAAATGTTCTAAGTAGAATCTAAAAGAAGAAATTATATAGGAAAGGTTTGATACAACCAAACAACAACAACAACAAAAATTCCCAGAATACTTCTGTATGATAAAAACCCATATGCAAAGCCAAAAGACAAACTGGTGAAGCTATTTTCAAAATAGTAGAAAGACTGTAATATCAGAAGGGACTAACGGTATGAAAAAGCAAAAAAATAACTACAATAGGTCATAAACTGTTTTTCGATTTTTCTTTCTTTCTTTTTTTTTTTTTTTTTAGACAGGGTCTCACTCTGTCACCCAGGCTGGAGTGCAGTGGTGTGATCTCGGCTTACTGCAACTTCCACTCCCCTGGCTCAAGTCATCCTCTCACCTCAGCCTTCCAAGTAGCTGAGACCACAGTGTGCGCCACTATGCCGGGCTATTTTTTTTTTCTTTTTTTTTTTTGTATTTTTTGTAGAGATGGAGTTTCACTATGTTGCCTAGGCTGGTCTGGAACTCCTAAGCTCAAGCGATATGCCCACCTTGCCCCCACAAAGTTCTGGGATTACAGGTGTGAGTCACCACACCCAGCTCTCAATTTTCTAATATTTGAAGAATGTAAGTTAAAACACAAAGATACTACTTTTCACTTACCATATTAACAAAGAAGTAGAAAGTGCAATAATACCCCTGTAATGCTGAGGATATTGGAAATACACACACACACACACACACACACACACACACATTCTTTGATCTAGTAATTCTCTCTTTTATAATTTATCCTGAAGTTATTGTCAATTTTCTGTTTACAATAAAGAGTAAAAAGAAAAAACAATCCAACAATCTAATAACATGGAATTGGTAAAATAAATTATGGCACACCTATACAATGGAATAGCAGACAATCAAGAATATGATGAAAAATTTCATCTATTGAATTGGAAATGGCTCACGAATTGTGTGATACATAGACTATGATCCACATTTTAGAAAATGTATTTTATGTGTACATACTGAAAAAACTAAGGAAAATCAAAAATGTTAAGAGTGGTTATCTCTGGGTGATGAGAAATGATTTTTACTTTATTTTTGAACTAGATTGTTGGAAAGTAAGTTTTACTCTTGATGAATAGATAAGAGTAGTATATGATGATTACATCAATATTTGTTAATTTTCATTTTGATTCTTGAAGAGTTTTAAAATAAGTTTATTAAAACCCAAACCAGAGTGTCATTGATAAAACCTTAAGCTTTAAAGTCAAAAAATATATATTTAAGCTTAGTCCTATGTGAGTTACCTAAAATTTTTAATTAATTAAATTCAAATTTATGAGACTTTATACTCAGTGTTGTCTTTTGTTATTTTGTTTTTTTGTTGTTTTAAGTAGAGCATGTCTTCCAGTGCCTAGGGAACATAGAAAATAACTGGGAAGAGGTTATTTGAAAGAATACACCATAGCCACAAATCAGAAAAGGAAGGACGTATTTGTCCCTTGCTGTTCAAAGTAGTAAAAATTGCCTTAGTTCTTCTTAGAAAAGAAGAGGGGAAAAAATGGCACTACGACCAGGTATTCTCGAACAAATCATTTGTGAGTACATATATGTTATTTTAGAAGAAAAAAAGGAACCTAATAATGACATGTGCCAAGTAGAGTGCTAACCTCACAATACATGCTGTTTAAATATTCACAAGAACCTAGGAAGCAAGTGCAGTATTCTTGTTTCTGTTTTACCAGGGGAAATTGAACTGCTACTCCCACAGATCTGAAAAAGTAGATGCTGAGTAGGACAGGAATCTGCATTCAAAACAATCACTCCCTCGTGATTCTATTGGAGATTTTTCCTGGATCACACCTGGAGAAACACTGTACTACACCATGCTGAAAATATCACGTTTATATCCACTTTGGCATTCATATTTTCACATACAGAAACATGCTGTGATTTATTTTATTTTATTTTTCCTATGAGTTATTGGGGTACACGTGGTATTTGGTTACATGAGTAAGTTCTTTAGTGGTGATTTGTGAGATATTGGTGCACCTTTTGTTTAGCTTTTGTTTAGTTTTGATATGGCTACACTTGCACTCATATGCTCTGATAAACCTCTACAGCCATTTCCATGTTTATGATCTGCATAAATTGCTAGAAAATCTAAGTTTTCATTTATTCAATGTATGTTTCTAGTATGCTCATACATACATATGTAATAAGCAATGAAGGCAAAATCCCTAGTGTTTATTTAGCCACCTTACGTATGTTAACATTTAATCTGTCACAGTTATGATTCTACCATTGAAGAGGCTAAGACAGATGCAGTAATTAAAGGTCACTTAGCTTATGTGTGAGGACGCCAGCTGGAATCAGTCTGCTTCTGAATGTGTCTGCTTTCCACTACATAAGGTTTTGTTTCACTTTGTAGTGAAAAACTTTTGATTTTTATGCCCCCTGGTGTTCATTGTCTGTAGGTCATCTGTAGAAAGAGAATTATTAGAAAATACTTGCCCAAAATAGTCATTTCAGAAGCATAGAATAATTTAAAATTTTTTAATGAATTTGATACTATATCCAACTACATTAATTTTAGAGCATTTTGATTTATGTAGCAAAATATTGTTACATGATTTTCTTTTTTATAATTAGCATAAAATTATAGGAAGGCTAAGTAGAAATATTTTCTTTTTTCTTTCTTTTTTTTTTTTTTTTGAAAAAGGGTCTCACTCTGTCTGCCAGGCTGGAGTGCAGAAGCAGAATCTCAGGGCTGACTGCAGCCTCAGCCTCTCCATCACTGCAGTCTCGACCTCTGGGACTCAAGAAGTCCTTCCACTTTGACCTCCTGAATAACCGGGACTACAGGTGCACCACCATGCCCGGATAGTGTTTTTTCTTTTTTTTTTTCTTTTTTTCCTCTGTTTGTAGGTAAGTGGTTTCGCCATGTTGCCCAGGCTGGAATGGAACTCCTGAGCTCAAGCGATCCACCTGCCTCGGCCTCCCAAATTGCTGCTGGGATTAAAGGCATATGCACCCAGCCAGAAGTATTTTCTATTAAATATTAGGAAATTGACATGCGATGAGCTTTAAATAACATAATTGTATTTTCTTTTTCTTGTAATAGCAATAGTTATGAAAATGATTGTTTATTAGCACAAAATACTAATAAAACTTTGCACAGGCTTTTAATTTTAAAATTTGTTTTATACAGTTACAAATTTAAATAAATACTATGCTTTTTATATTTTGCTAAACATGCATATGTTTGACTTGAAGTGGAATATTAAATTAAAAACAGAAAAATAAAAAGGCTATTTGTTTTCTTTTGGAGACGGCCTCACAGAGTAAGGATCAGGTAAGGCTAAAGATTTAAGAAGTGGGTCTAGTTTGTAATACAGTAAATGTCTTTGATCTAACAATCTTTCAATTTCGTAACTAAGAGTTATTTAAGGTAACTTATTAAATAGGAAGTGATGGCACCCATTGCTCTGATGAATTTTTTGAATGCCCTGAGTGGCCTGTTCATATGTGTAAGTAATAATGGTAGGATATACAGAGTTATGGAAAAGTTCCCAGTGTTCCAATAAATTTTTCTGAAAAACCTTGCCTCAATATGTCATATTTCCACATGAGATAATACCTTTGGCTTAAGATATTGGACATTTAAATAATCTTGAAAATGCATTAAATTTCATTTTAAAAAATTTTTTATTTTAATTTTAATTTTTTGTTTTTGAGATGGAGTCTCACTCTGTCACCCAGGCTGGAATGCAATGGTGCGATCTCGGCTCACTACAAGCTCTGCCTCCCAGCTTCACGCCATTCTCCTGCCTCAGCCTCCCTAGTAGCTGGGACTACAGGCGCCCGCCACCATGCTCAGCTAATTTTTTTGTATTTTTACTAGAGCCGGGGTTTTACTGTTAGCCAGGATGGTCTCGATCCCCTGACCTCGTGATCCGCCCGTCTCAGCCTCCCAAAGTGCTGGGATTGAAATATCATTTTACTGATAATTTTACTGATTAAAATATCAGCCAGGCACCGCACCTGGCCAAAATGCATTAAATTTTTATTAGTTATTAAGCCTCAAAGAGTTTAGGAAATGTGGAGAATTCCTTAGCTATGTAAGGGCATATTTTGTTTTCTGGTTTCTTCCTATATACCTGCTTCACTCCTTTTTAAACTTCCCTTCTACCTATCATCTGCCATCCACAGATCTCCTTTAACTCCCTCCTCACCAATGCAGACTTTGGTACCTAGTTTTCATTCTTATCACATGCCACTGATTTAAATGTCAATGTGAATGGCTTATCTAATACTGTAGTCTGGACTCTCAGTTCTTTGTCGAGTCTAATGACCTTTATTTTCCTTTCATTTCTGATGTTCACCTCTACAGCGGCATGCTGGGTGGTTATACTTAACCACTGCATCTCTAAACTCTCGCACTTGGTTATCCCACTGTCTGAAAATATACCTCTTTGAAAATATACCTCTTCTGTCTAGAAGTCACACTGTGTGAGGACTTCAGATTTATTATTCTTTCAATTTATCATCCCCTCCTTTATTAGCCAATGAATCTCACAACCACGCAGGTAAATGCCCTTATAAATTTCTGATCTTCACCTTCAACTGCCTCCTTAACACAACACAGATGCTCATAATATAGGAATGTGTTAAAACAGTGGTCCCTAACATGTTTAGCACCTGAAAACAGGTGAACTCTCTATACGCTCAGCAGTTTTCCTTACTCTTTCAGCTATATGTACTTTCTTTATGGTCACTACCTTTACTTATGACTCTCAATAAACATTGCCTGGATTACTGTAAGCCTCTGAACTGATTCCTCTGCCTCTGTTCTTGTCTTGCCCAATGCCTACTCTGCTTTCCAATCCATTGTTCACATTGTTATTTAAGTACTTTTTTTCCAAATGGTCATAGAATACTATCAAACCCAAACTAAAATCCTTCAGTCTCTCTCTATAATCTTATAAAGGAGATAAAAGACACTTCATCTTTTATTATCCTAATTATCAAGCCACTACCAGGCAGTCTTGTGTTTTGTGTTTTTGCAGTACTGAATTACTGATGTTTTCTTGTATTGGCTACTGTTCTATTCCTGTGTATCTCTGTGCTTGTTCTTTCACCTGCAAGGAATACCCTTTTCTAAGTGGGTAAATGTTTTATCCTTAAAAATCCTGTTCAGGCATTACCTCCCCTGTGAACCTTTTCGTGATGTCTCTTCTCCACCCTCCTACCCTTCAACACAATTATGCCTTTTCATGTAGTACTTCTTTTATTCCACATAAGTACTTCTACTACATATACTATCTTCTATTTCATATATAGGCACTATTATTAAGCTAGCGTTCTCTTCTTGCTAATTGTGCATCAGCCTTTCTTGTCATATTTCAGTTTTTCTTTGTATCCTCAGTGTGTATCAGCTTTTCTCGTCGTATTTCAGTTTGTGTTTGTATCCTCAGTTTCTAGCACATAAACATAGGTCTTTACAACTTTTTTGCTGAGCTGAATGAAACTAAGTCATTATTATAGCTTTTAACACAGGGGTTTCTAACCACTGCCCACCCACCCCCGCCCCGGGGCCCCAGACTGGTACTGGTCATTGGCCTGTTAGGAAACAGGCTACAGAGCAGGAGGTGAGCAGCAGGTGAGTGACTGAAGCTTTATCTGCATTTACAGCCCCTCCCCATTGCTGGCATTACTGCCTGAGCTCTACTACCTGTCAGATCAACAGCGGCCCATAGGAATGTGAACCCTATTGTAAACTGCACATGCAAGGGATCTAGGTCGTGTGCTCCTTATGAGAATCTAATGCCTGATGATCTGAGGTGAAACAGTTTCATCCCAAAACCATACCCCGCCCTTCCAGTCTTCCATGAAACCAGCCTCTGGTGCTAAACATGTTAGGGACCACTCTTTTAACACATTCCTATAGTAATTATGAGCATCTGTGTTGTGTATGTGTTAGCATATTCTTCATAAAATGCTTTGTAAATGTTTGAGGAATAAATGAATAAAAGGCAACTATTGGCAGGAGGTTGGCAAGGAGATCATTTGGTAAACATCAGGTAATGCTACTTCTTCAGCTTTCTGAGTTGCCAGGCTTTCAGGGACACCACCCAGATTTAACAATTAACTTACTGAGTTGAAATTGTCTGTTTGCATATCTGTACCCTCACTAGACAGCACATACCATGAGATCAAGTAACCAGTTTGTGTGTGTGTGTGTGTGTGTGTGTGTGTGTAGTTCTAGGTATTGTGAAAGTGGAGTTAAATAAAATATGAAAATATAAGTTTACATAAAACCTCTACTTATAAGTAGTAAAACACATTATAAATTATTATCCTTCTAACTGGGATATCTATTTCCACTGTTGCTTTTTCTCAATCCATTTTCCAATTCTTTGAGTGGCCGGGGCAGAGCAGGAAGCAGGGATGGGGCAGGGTGACCAAAGCAAGTATTTACTTAGAAAATCAATGACAACAAATTACAGATTTTTAAAAAGATGATAAATACCACAAATATTTTAGAAATTCAGTAAAATGATATTTTAAATTACCTGAACCATTGCTATGTTTTTCCTATATTTTTAGTTTTCATTTTTTTTATTGCCTCATCATTTGACAGTAATTTTGTAATGCACTTTCCCTGGTGATAATGAATAATGTGGTATTCTTTTCAAAGCAAATTTTATTTTTTGTTATTGAAAGCTTAGAAAAGTTATTGCAGTTTCACAATTTGTTACTGGTAATAATGTCAATTTTTAGTATTGCTAAATTTGGGGAAACTCATGAGGTTCTTATGTGAACTCTGTGATTTCAGGGCACTTCAAGTTTTCTCAGGCAGTGTTTAACCTTAAATACTCTTTAAGTTGCTAAAAGCCATTAACCTGTTTGTTGTCAAGTTCTTGTTGTAAGTATGAGTTCTAGATTATCCTTGTAGATACCAATATTTTATGTCACATCAATAAGACATTGTGAAATGTTTCGATATTTTTATATGGTTCATTTTTCTTCAATTATCAAAAAATCAAGGAGTCTATTCTACTGTAATTTCTCTCTTCCTGTCGATAAATTACTAATATTGATCTGAATTGGAATTCTTCCAATTTACATTTTTGTCACAATAGTTTCTACTGACTTCATACAGTGATATGCACAAAATAATTTTATTGTAAGATGTATATAAAATTATACATGTTGCATTGTTAAGTATATTCCTGAAGAAGAAAATTTCTGTTTTGAGTATTTGAATGAGAACCACATCCTGAACTTAAAATTTTCTACATCTGGTGGTTGGAATATATTGATTCCACTGTGCAGACTTTTGGTGCCTCACCCCAAGGGATGCCTTTTTAGCATGACCATCTCTGACCCTGGACCCTAGGTCTCTCATGCCAGGCGAGTTGTCTCAGTGGATGGTAGGAGTGTTTCTGGAAGCCATTTCTACACGGAGACAGCTAGCAATAACATGATTATACATGGAAATGCTTGTGAAACTTCGTACCTTACAAAATGGTAAATCCTGATAGTGCCCACTTAAAACCGTTCAGTGTTTCCCAGTGCATTTTCAACTGTCTTTTTTGTGCTTGGGGACGTGAGGCACTGCCACCTCCACGTCCCTCAGTACAAGCAGACAGTCCCCCCTCTGGGGACACTCAAAGATAATGAAAAATGAGCAAAAGGATTGAAGGTGAAGATTAAAAAGAAATGATTAGGATGGAGTTGCCTTAATTCATTTTGTACCTTTCAGGATGGCAGTCTGTGTGAAACGCTGTATCCCTGTCTGAGGTAAACCATGTCTCAAACATGTTCCTCCCTGCCAACCCAAATCCCGGCACCCACTAAATGGACCAAGGGGAAAGCTGGGCCTGCCAGCAGCTCTGACGGGGGAGAGGAGTCCTGTGTGCTCAGTCGTCAGCACGACGGCGGTCTCCCTCACAGAGGCGGCCTCCCTCACAGAGGAGGCCTCCCTCACAGACCCTGCCTGGACCCCGCCGCCAAGCCCCCAGCAGGCGGCCCGCCTGGCGCCTCCTAGTCTTCGCACAAGCAGGGCCACGGTCTGGGGTCCCGAAGGCCGTTCACGAGGGCGCGCCTTGTCCAGTGCTAGGCTGTCAGCAGTGCCTCAGTCGCGGCCTCCTGACCTCGACAACCGGCTCCTGGTGGCGCCGCCCTAACCCCACGCGCCTAGCGCGCCCGGGGAAGCGCGCGCCACCTTTTCAACGGTTCTACCATCCCGGGCGTGCGGCGGCTCTCGAGGCTCAGCGCCCGAGGCCACGCCCCGCGCCCGACCTGGGCCCGCCTCGTGCCCCTCGGAGCCGCCTCCCGCCCCGCCCCCCGCCGCCGCCACCGCGGTCAGCCAGCGGACCAGCGGCAGGAGCCGTTCCCCGACGGGCAGCGGGGCGCTCGGCCTCCTCGTCTGGGCTGAGCGCGGCGACGCTGCTGCCCCGAAATCCTCGTGGATCTTGAGTCGGTAAGTGGCTGGGGAGGATGAGCGACACTGGGGGACGGAAGTCGGGCCCCGCGGTGTGGAGGAGGCGGGTGGGCGCCGTCTCCCAGGCCCGACCCCCGGGAAAGTTGAAGCGAGGGAGAGAAGCTCTGAGGTGGGTCGGGAAATCTCTGAGGGCCCCTTCAGTCTCCTGTGGACCCTGAAGTGGGAGTGGGATGGGAGCGAGCGCGTCGGATGAGGGGAAGGAAAGTGTAGGGGGCCGGGGGAGCCCGATAGAGGGGCAAGTGGCCGAGACCAAAGCCATCGCCAAAAAAGGAGCTAAGTACACAGCTCCCCTTGGCTCTGCCCCAGCACCTGCTGCCAGGCGGTGGGAGGCTTTCAAGACGATTTGCCCCCCTACACCCGGTGGCACAAGGTTTTCATTGCTGGTGTTTTAGTCAAAGCTACAGAAGGGACAGTTACATACTAAAGTAATCACAGACACCTTTAGCCCATCTAAATGTTCAATTGTGTTTGTTTTGAGAAATCCCTCAAATAGACCAAACAAAAAATTAAATTAGTTATAAAGAGAAGGCATGAAATGGAAAATATGTTGGAACTCTCCTAGCTTCTAGGTTTTTGATATTTTCGTTTTAATTTTTCCTTAATAGTGCAACTAGGTATGTGGAACGTGAAATGTCTTTCACCACTTGAGTCATAGGTGGTTTATTTCTTACTCCCTGATATTTCCTGTATGTTTCTCTTTATCATTTTGTCAGTGTGAGCAGCTTACTTACAAGTAGCATTTGGTTTCAAGGAATCCTAACTTTGTAATGTTTTGAAGTTGGAAATTGAGATGAAATTTTATCTGGTTATCATATGGGAAATATACACAAGGTAAATGCAAATATGGTCTTTTCATTTCATCATTTCACTTCATATGATCTTATTTCTCAACGGCAGAAGCATGAGTACTTTTCAAAGAAGACTAGAATTTATATTGGAGTTTAAGTATAGTACTCAGCTACTAAAACCAATGCATAGTATGTTTCATATGCTGTGACCTATGGTTAATATGGCAGTATACCACAAATACCACGTCTGTAGCGTGAGGAAAGCACAGTACTCCCTAATTTATTTAGTATTCTAAGAAAAATAGTAAATTGAGGAAATGGATATTTCTAGCATATACCAATTTATTCTGCATGGCCTTATAAATAAATGTTACTTTTCACATTAATTTTTAAATCTGTACACGCAGTGTCCACATGTAATAAGTGGACAGTCAGATATCTTTCTTTTATGTAACAAATAGGCAAGTTTTGATATAAAGGTGTGAACTTTGTAGTCAGATCCTAACATCTAGCACTTAGTAGCTGTGTGGACTTGGGCATGTCTCTTATTTTTCTGAGCCTCAGGTTTCTTATCTGTAAAGTGGGACTAATAATAATTTTCTCCCACAGTTCATATATGGCTCAAAATTAAATGAAATTATATTTAGTATGTAGTAGGACCTTAAAAATGGTTCTTAATCAAAAAATTAGATTAATAAGATTTTGGCCAAATTGGTCAGTATATCTGCTTATTATCCCATTGTATTTTAGACAATTCTAGGTTTATTGGTAATATCAGGACTGATAAGGCCTGAAGATTCATACTTAGGTAAATTTTTTAAAACAGAAAAGGAACCTAAGATATAGTTAATATTGCCAGATGTAGAATAGCAACTGTAAATAACTAATTTACCAATATTCTATTCATACAACTTGGCCTTTAAAGATGATTTGTTAAGTGCATGTGAACTTGAAAAACACTATCAGCAACCATTTCTCAGCATGTATTAATAGAAAGTTTTTTGGAGACATCGGATCAAAATATCCTTTAAAAAACATTTATACCACAAAACTATACATTTACATTTTAAAATTTACATATTACAACCTTATGATTGGCTGACTACTTGCTACCCAATGTTGTAGGCAGGATTCTGTTTATTTTGTAACTGTGTTTTGAATAGTTGATATCATACATGCCTACTCTAGGTAGTACCAGTAGCTTCAAGGGAAACTTTTTGATCTCTACATTCCATATATGAAGCAGGCATTAGAGTTTAAGACTGAATTTATTTAGTATAATGACTTTGTAGTGCAGTTAAGTCTATTATTTTTAACTAAACTGAGAATTAGGTTTTAGTTTATGGAGTTCTGCCTTAATTATAATCCTGTGAATCAGTTTTACAATAATAATTACTTTTATAAATACTTAACGTCTTTCATTAATTAACATGATAGTGGAATGTAGTATGCATTGTAATCCCAAACTTGTCCCCTATGATGTCAGTGTTTCCATGCAGGCATAGTTTACTTTTTAAAAAAAAAAAAAACTAAACAGAGTACTGAATGACACCATCTTTTCTAATTTCCTTAACTGATGTGGATTTATATACAGGGAGTCATTGCTGTATCTTTCCTACTGTAAATTGAAGGGTAGGTGGCACCAAAAGAGCTTTATTTTTTATTTACTTGTGTTGCAACGTCATATAATGGAGTTCCTAATCCCCAACTCTTGAAAATCCCTAGTTTGAATACTGTGGATTTGTCTTGCTCAGCAATTGGAAAAGATTTAACAACCTACAACTAAATTTCAGCTGAGCAATGAAAAACAACGAAGTGTGTGCCAAAGTACTCTATTCTATTGTATTCTGATTCACTAGTTTCATGTTGGGAATAGGATGGAAAGTTACTACATACTAGTATTGGGGTCTTAACTAAAATAAATAGGATAAACATCAAATAAAGCAATGTATATTAGGTTGCTTTTTGGTCCTTATTTTAAATATACTCTTCCACATAGAAAATATTAATAACTATTTATTTGAAGTATTTTTTTCTACTTGTGCTTATAACTTTTTTTTAACATCTTGTTATATCCAGTTGTATTGCACAAAAAGTACAGAGAGCATTAGCTTTGTTTAGAGGTTGTTAATTGCCACGTTGAAATAGTAGTTAACAGACACATTACAAAGCTGGGTTGGTATTAACTTGAAGTACTTGCTGGGTTATCTCCAAATAGTAACTTTTGGGTGCTTAGTTACCATTCCTAATTTTGAGAGGTTGTTTATAAGTTTATAATTTTAACATTTGAATTATACATGTCCAAAGATACTTTAAAAATAGGATAAAGCATTTCTGGGAACTTAAAGGGTTACTAGCTCTATCTTATACTTGGGGAAACAGGCACTTAGACGTATGATTTTCTTAATATCATATGGTTACAATTATTTCTGGATAAGCAGGTGCAAAATCAAGTGGAGTTTTGTTTTTGACTTTGTCTTGATGGGCATCAAAATTTGGAAATCTTGTCTCCCATACAGGTGTTAGATTTTAGTTGCAGTGATGAGGTACTTAACATTTATAGAGTTTATTTAATAAATCTATGTTGCAGATACTAGAATACAAAAATAAATAAGGTCTGGTTTTTGTGGCCTCAACTAACTGATAGTCCAATCAAGTAGACATGTAATATATTTACTATGATATATTTTAGGAAAATTGATAAAATACAGTAGGGACTAGTGGAGGAGGAATATAAGGAAGGAAGAATTATTATTATTGCTATTATTATTTTATTATTAGAGAATTTCATGTAGACTATTTTATTTAACCTTACCTGTTGAGCCAGGGGGATATTTTCCAAGGAAGTGGCAAGAGCTTGATCTTGGTCTTGACAGATAAATAGCTATTTGGAAGAAGAACAGCCGAGATAGTGAGGAAACTATAGACAAAACACTTAAATGTCCAAATATATGATGAAAGAAAATAACGTTAATATTTTGGAAGTAGCATGAACAGAAATTAAAGACTGATACTGGAATCAGAGGCTCTAATTTAACCCATCAAATTGAAGGCAGTTTTATCAAGTGTGGTCCAAGGGAGTTGGTGATGACTTTAAAGGAATACAGGAGTTAAAGTTATTAATTAGATTTTAGATATGTTGAATTTGAGGTACCTGTGATAATATATAAATTGAAATATTATTAGACAATGAGAAAAATAGAACTTGAGTTTAAAAGAGAAGTGGATTCTGGAAGTATAAATTAGGGCATATTTATCATGTAGATGGGAAGTTGCAGCCATGAGCGTAGATGAGTTTTAGCTAAGAAGACCAAAGCCAAATTTGGAAGAAAGACAGGAGAAGAGGAATCAGTGAAGGAAGTTAGAAGAGACAATCAAAGAAATAGGAAACAAACCAAAAGAACATAGCCAGGGCAACACAGTGAGACCCCATCTTTAAAAGAAATGTATTAACCGGGCCTAGTGGTTCATGCCTGTAATCCCAACTATTTGGAAGGCTAAGGCAGGAGGATCTCTTGAGCCCAGGAGCTTTAAGTTGAAGTGAGCTATGATTGTGCCACTGCAGTCCAGCCTGGGTGACAGAGTGAGATTCTGCCTCAAAAGAAAAGAAAAACAAAAAGAAATATAGAGTCAGTAAAGTTAAGGAAAGAAAATGTTTTAAAGAGAGAATGTTTAACTATGACAAATGCTATAAAAGGAGTCTGAGTATTGCATATTAAATGCTTTTTTGTGTTTGTATTTTCCACTTTAACTTGTAAAATAGGCATCTTAAAAAAAGATGTGGTTATTTGTATATATGTAAAGCATCTTGATTGTTTCGTCCAAAAGATAAAAATGTATTTTTTCATCTTCTAGTATGGAACCTCAAGGTCTTTGTGACAATGGAAACCAAAAAATTAATTGGTAAACCGCTTCAACCAGCAAGACCTGTTCGTCATCTGACTTCTCCCCCAGGTGAGTAATAGATTATACAGTTCTTTAAATATTAATGTATTAATGACTAATTAGTATTTGAAAAGCTAAATAATATATAAAGCAATTGTTTCAGGTGGATATTTAAAGAAATAATGAAAACTAAGAGTTTATAAGTATTCCTGAAGGAAAAAGATTCTTAATTACCTACCAATCTGTAGTCTACCAGACCAACAAAGGTAGGAAGAATAACCCTTGACTGAAAGTAACTTTTTGTGTGTGTGTTTTTTTTCATGTCTCATTTTTGTAGGCTTCTGGCTTCTGGTCAGAGTGATACACCCAGTAAAAATTGTGCCCTGTGATTATGATCACTGCAGGGCAGTCATGCTGGAGAGATAGTTTAACCTTTTAAAAGAATAATGACATACTCAAATGCCAAAAAAATTAGCATAAATCTTAAAGGTTCTGTAGTAGTTGTGTCATACTTGTACTCTGATAGAAGTTATTGCTGTGTTTGAACTGGAACAGATCTAATTTCAAAAAATCTATTTTAAACATTCTAAAATGTTTTTCTTTTGCCCATGAAGATATTCTTTTGGACAAACTCCTGAAATACCTAGTATTTAACTTCCAAATTGGAATATAAGTCTTTTAATTGTATTCATTACTTATTGGTAGAATGGCTTCTGTGTCTACTTTAGGTGATACACATACAACTTTTTAAACTTTTTCTTAGTCTATGTATTCAGCTGAATTAACTTACTACTTAGAAATGGGAAAATACAGATATTTTATTGAGTTTACAGATGAAGCAAAAAAGGTAGAAGAGGCTCCAGTTTCAATCCTGTGTTCATTTTCCCATCATTGGATCCTTCAAGGAAGATAATCTTCACTTTGGTCATGTTTGCTCTCAATATGCCTGTGACTTATGTCAGATAAGTGAAATTAATGAATCTTCTGGTACCATAGCTGAGTAATGCTGATTCTGTATACTTCTGATGCAGTGGAAGTGGTTGTGTAGGGTCAAGTCTCAAATTTTATCCTAAAGGAAAGAATGTAAAACCATTGCAGCAGCTCTTTTCTGTGACCAGACTTTTTCCAGCAACTCCCACCCCACTTCATCTCTGAAGATCCAATTTTTCACTGATTTCTCTCCAACACTGTTACATGAAAGAATGAGAATGAAAGGGGATACAAGGTGGGCAGGTAGCCCTGGTATCTTATTTGGTTGTACCTTCTTAAGATCCAGACAAGAGAGTAGGGGATTATTAGGCAGAAAAGTCTAGTAAATCAGAAAATAATTTTGGTGTTTCTTAACACACTTACATACTCCCTGGCCATCTCAGATCCCTAAAGGAATCATTTACTTTTTCTTTTAGATTCAGATTTAATTACTTAATGTTGTGAAACCTTTGTGATACCCCAAACCCACTCCGCTTGGTGTAGTACTTTCTCTAAATCTCTCAATAAGCTTACTGCTTATCAAATTATATTATAATCATTATATATGAGCTTGTCTTTTAAAATAGACTGTAAACTCTTATCTCTGAACTCTTTTCATGTTTGTATGCCCATCCTTTTAACACAGCATCAGATACTTCATAAGATTGGATGAATGTTGAATAAATGAACTATCGGAACACATTTCAAAATGGTGCCAAGAATATCCTGGATACTTAAGCTTTTTAGTTGATTATATTATTTATTGAAATAATAGATATATAAAATCGTTTTCTTCCTCTCCTAACAGGAGCAGTGTTTCCTTTCAACTTTCAAAATGAATATCCATGCAACACTCAGTGCATACAAAGTGGAGTTAGCAGAGTAAGTTTTAGAAATTATAACAAAAAGAAATATTATAGGTTGGAAAGTAACGTATGTTAGATGGTTATTGTGTGCCAGATACTATGCTTTATATACTTTTTAAAAATTTATGTACATATGTTAAAAAGAATGTAACACCCATTTATCTGTCACCCAGCATTTTTAAGTCTAAACGTTTTGCTATATTTGCTTTAAAAAAGTTTAAAGAAAGAAACTTAACATATAGTTATAAACCCTATATATATGCTTCTACCATCCTATTTCCTTCCCATCCTGCCCATAGATAACTATCCTCAGTTTATTTTTTCCATGAATGTATTTGTACTTTTGCTATGACAAATAGAATTGTTTTATTTGTTTTACATAAATAGGATTTTGTCATCTTTGCTTTAACATTTTATTACAAATTTTAATTTTTTGACTAAGTAAATTAGTCACAAAGTTTAAAATTCAAAATATACAAAATGACATTTATTGAAAAGTTTCCCTCCAATCTCTGTCCCAGTCTCTTATTTCCTCTGATCAGAAGTAAGCATTGCACCAGTTTCTTATCCAGATGCATTGTACCAGTTCCTTACCTAGATACTAATTCTTTCTCTCTCTGTCTTTTTTGTTTTGTTTTGTTTTGTTTTGTTTTTGAGACAGAGTTTCTCTCTTGTTGCCCAGGCTGGAGTGCAATGGCACGATCTCGACTTACTGCAACCTCCGCCTCCAGGGTTCAAGCGATTCTCCTGCCTCAGCCTCCTGAGTAGCTGGGATTATAGGCACCCGCCACGATGCCCAGCTAATTTTTTTTTTTCATGATGGAGTTTCACCATATTGGCCAGGCTGGTCTTGAACTTCCAACCTCAGGTGATCTGCCTGCCTTGGCCTCCCAAAGTGTTGGGATTACAGGCTTGAGCCACTGTGCCCGGCCTCTCGATACTATTTCTTATCCACGAATAGACTATGCATGCACAACCATAAGTATATTTGTAAATGGAATACTAGGCAACTTTACAATGAATAAAGCAGTTAAATATGAACTGATATAGAATAATCTTTTAATATATGGGACTATACAACATTTTTTTCCATTTTCTGTTGATGGGCACTTGTTTCTATATTATAATAAATGCTATTGTGACTGCCATCTATATATTTCATTTTTATATGTTTGAGAAGTTTTCTGTGGCATAAAATTAGAGTAGAATTACTAAGTATTCTTAATTTCAACTTTTAGATGCTGCCAAATTACTCTTCAAAGCAATTTGTATGAACAGGGGCTCTGATTTTTCTACGTCCTCACCTTACTATTGTCAGACTTGAACATTGGGTGAGACAGTAGATGAGAAATTATATATTTTGGTTGGTTTTAATTTTTAATTCTCTATTACTTGTGAAGTAGAGCGTCTTTTCATATGTTTAGTTTGACCATTTGGATTTCTTCTTTTGTGAATTGCCAATTCATATTATTATCCCATTTTTCCTGGATTTTCTTCTTTTTGATTTATATACTTTTAAAATATGTTCTGGATTCTAATTATTTTTCTTATGTGCATAAAAATATTTTCTTTTCCAGGAATATGGTCTGTTAGAGAGTCATTTTTTGTGTGGCATTTTTTGTTTAAAAGTTTTAAATATTAATATAATGATATTATCAATGTTTTTCTTTGGGATTTCACTTTTAAGAAGCCTTCCCATTTCCAAAATTAAAAGATATTTTCCTATATATTCTTCCAAAAGCTTTGAAGTTTTGCTTTCATATTTAGGTGTGTAGTCTACCTAAAGGTGATTTTTTGGATGGTATAAGATAGAAATCTAGATTTTCTCCTATAAGCTACTGATTGTAAAGCATAATTTATTGAATAATTTATCCTATAAATCAGTGGAATCTTAATTATATAATAATTTTTCATATACACATATCTTTTCTGGGCTCTTTGTTCTAGTGATCATATTTTATCACTGTATAATCAATATCATGATGTCTTAATTATTCTGGCTTTATTATGAGTTTTCTATAAGTCATAGAAATGTTTTATTTGTTCTAGCAGCTAACATTTCCCTAATTAAATACAACAATAATATTCATTACTTTTTGGAACCATTGACCTTCTTTTACTTTATATGTGAAAAATTAATATGTTAACATTGCAGTTTTATAGAGAAAAATCAAATTATGCAGTTAAATTACTTCTAAATGTACAATTGTGTCTGCTGCTTCAATTATAATGCAAACGCTAGTAGAACCTATGTTAGAGATACTTGATATATTTTCAAACCACCTTTATTGAGGTATAGTTTGCATATAGTAAAGTGAACTCATTTGTTCAGTGAGTTTTGAGAAATATTTATCCCATGTAATGAACCCCACAATGAAAATCTTCCATCTTCCTCCAAAATGTCCTTATATCCCCTTGCAGTAATTTACCACTTACCCTTAACACTAACCCCTTGCCCTCCTTCCTGCCCCATACATCCACTGATCTGCTTCTTTTAATGATAGATCAGTTAGTTTTTACTGTTCTAGAGTTTCATATAAATGAAAAATATAATGTGTATTCCTTGGTGCTGGGGTTCTTTTGCTCAGCATTATGTTTATGAGATCCTTTCATGTTGTATATATCAGTAGTTTTTTTTTAATGTGGAATAATATCCTACTGTAAATATACAACAATTTGTTTATTAATCAGTTGATGAACATTGGATTGTATCTAGTTTTTGGATATTATGAGTAATGCTACTATAGACTATCATGTACAAATCTTTGTGTGGAAATGCACATACTATCCAGGAGTGGAATTAATATATCATATAGTAAGTTTGTTTAGCTTTATATCATAAAATGTTTTCCAAAGTGGTTGTGCCATTTTACCTTCTCATCAGTAATATGAGGGAGCTCCAGATGCTTCACAGCCTTGCCAACATTAGTATGGTCGATCTTTTTATTTTTAGCCATTTTAGTGTGTTAGTAGTGGTATCTCATTGTATTTAACATTTTCTTAATGTTTAGTGAGATTGAGATTCTTATCATGAACTTCTCTGACATCTGTGTTTTTCTTTTCCTGTTTCTTTCTTTAAATTTTTATTTTTTGGTAGAGTGCCTATTCATGTCTTTTTGCTTATTTCTGTTATTTGAGTTGTCTTTTTATTATTGAACTGCAAAAGTTCCTTGAAAAACCAGTATATCACACATGCATTGATTTATTTCAAAACTCTGTTATGTTCTGTTGATTTATGTCTACCTTTATGTCAATATTACACTTTATAGTCTACTGTAGCTTTATGATAAGTCTTGAAACCAGGTTATGAAAGGTCACTAACTTTGTTTCTAAAATTTATCTTTACAATTCTAGGTCTTTTGTATTTGCATATAAATTTTAAGTGAGTTTGTCATTTTCTACAAAAAAGTCTATTGGCATTTTGATTGAATTTATAGATTAATATGGGAAGAATTGACATCTTATGATCTGTTAACTTGACATATCCCTTGATTCTTTGTATTTTCCAGCATAGAGCTTTTGAACGTAATTTATGCAATTTATAAGTGTTTCGGATATTTCGATAGTATTGTAAATGGTATTTTTTTGTAAATTTTAAATTTTACTGGTTGGTTGCTAGGGTTTAGAAATATAATTGATTTTGTATAGTGATTTTGTTAAACTCAGTTATTAGATCTAGTAACTTTTTATGGAGACCACCCTTCCGTTCTTGTGCTTATTATGATAATAATTTTACTTTTGTTTGGACTGTAAACACACAATCATTACTAATGTTTTTTTCTTTCTGTGTTATCTTTTAACTTTAAAAACTGAAATAATTTTATTTTACTTTCATTTATTGACTTTCCAGAACTTTTTATTTCTTTGTGTAAATCCATGGCTGTATCTGGTATTATCTTCCTTTATGAACAACTTTCTTTAACCTATTTTTCATTATTTCTTCATAACAAAGTATTTGAAAATTTTGGATTAAAACAACAGCTTATTGTTTTCTTTCATGGTCTCCTGGGATGACTGAACTCAGCTGGCCATATCTCACTTTAGTATAGTCATGTAGTTGAAGTCAGATAGCATCTAAGACAGCTAAAGGCTTGACTGGACTGGATGATGAAAATGACTCACTCACATGGCTGTCAGTTAATACTGGCCATTGGCTTGGAGCTCAGCTGGTACTATGAACTGGAATGAGCACCTACAAATGGCCTTTCTAAGTGGCTTGGGCTTCTTATAACACTACATGTGGGTTCCAAGACTAATGTTCAAAGGGACAGGAGATAGAAGTTGCCAGCCTCTTAATATCTGGGATTGGAAACTAGCACTGTGTCACTTCTGAAATGTATATTGGTAGGAGCAGTCATAGATCTTGCCAAGATTTAAGTGAAGGAGATACAGAATTTACCTCTTGATGAGAAGAGTATCAAGAATTTGTGGCTAACTTTGATCTGTTTCAGAGTCATTTGGATTTCCTCTCCTCTGTGTTACCGTTTCTTGTCCTTTGCCCATTCTCTTCTATAGGCTTTTTTATTTTTTTTAAATTGTTTCCTGGGAGCTCTTTTAGGTGAAACTATTTAAGATACGAATTGTAATTTTTTTCCTGTTTACCTTTTGTCTTTTGATGTTGCCTAGAAATCTCGCACTTTAACTTTTCATTCCAGGAATAGAGAGTGATATGCATTTGTCTCTTCTTATTCTCTTTCCTGATCTCAGTGGTATACAATTGTTTAAGATGAGTGACAGAGGCTGGGAACTTTCTTGCTATAGAATATAAAAGGGCCAGGTGGGGTGCTTACACTTGTAGTCCTAGCACTTTGGAAGGCTGAGATGGAAGGATCACTTGAGCCCAGGAGTTTGAGACCAGCCTGGGCAATGTAGCAAGATCTTGTCTCTACAAAAACTTTTGAAAAGTAGCTGGATATGGTGGTATATGCCTGTAGTCCTAGCTCCTCAGGAGGCTGAATTGGGAGACTGACTTGAGCTCAGGAGTTCAAGGTTACAGTGACCTATGATCGTGGCACTGTACTCCAGCCTGGGTGACAGAGTGAGACACTGTCTCAAAAAAATACAAAAAGTCTAAATAGAACTTCTGAGCATGCATATTGGGGAATTGTACCATTACAAAGAGCACTTGATTTGAATAAAATTGTAAGAAACTTGATGCTTATCCTGCTTTACTCCTCTGTTTAACCTTTTCCATTTCCTGAACTAGCCATATTTTCCTGTGCTCTTCAGTACAAGGCTATTCTTTTATTCCATAAACATTAATTTTTCATTAGTTTGCCAGTCTAACTCCTACTGATCCTTCAAGAGTCAATATAAGCATCATCTCCTATGTAAAGCCTTTCCTGGCATTTCTAAGCCAAGTTTGATACCCTGACTCAGTTCTTTTATTGTACTTTCTGCATATCTTTATTACAGAGCTTCTCAGATTTTATTATGATTTGCTTTTTTATTTTTCTGCCTTTTAGTTTGTGAGTCTCTGAGAACAGATACTGGAATGTCATGTTCATCTTTGTATTTCCTGACACAAAGCACAGTGCTTGTCATGTCATAGGCACTCTGTGTTTGTTAAATGGATGAGTTTAACAGGTCCACTACTACCCATTTGGCAACTTTGCAAGAATTAGAAGAGGAATGAAAAATTATAGAAAATACACGTGTTTTTTGTTTGTTTGTTTGTTTTTGTTTTTTTGAGTAAGATACTTTGCTGCTATCTGCTAGAAAATATACAACATTTATGTGGTGAATGATAACCCTTTAGATGCATACCCTTCACAAATTTACATAGTAGCTTTGAGTTTCAAAACCTAGCTCAGCTGTTTCTTATCTGTGTACTTTTGGCTTGGTCACCAAACTTTTCTGGTCTGATTTTCCTTACCCATAACGTAGTGATCATAACACTTGCCTTATTCCTTATAGGATTATAATTAAGTGAGATAACTTATAGATAATCACTGTATAAAACTTTTTGTAGGTGTACTTTTTACATGCTATTCTTTGAAATAATCAGTATTTTAAGTTTTTAATATGTACAGACATGACAAAGTACAATTTTACCTTCAAGTCTGATTTTAGATCTTGCATTTAAGTAGATGTTACACACTTAGTGAAATGTGCATCTGCTAAAATTTCCAGAGGTAAGAAATAGTCTTTTTTTTAATTTTTAGAATACCATTTTATAGTTAATTAAATACAACAGTCTAGAAGAACTTTGGAGAACCCACATCTTAGGCATTTTCCATTTTTTCTATCTCTACTTAAAAAGCTCTACTAAAACGTGATTTTTTTTCTGATGCCATTCTTGTTTCAATAGTGTGGAATTATCTCCATAGACTTTATTGTGTCAGCATTAGATAATTAGTCCTACTGCCTTTAGGTGGAGTAGTTAACATTCACAGAAATTTAAGGAATGGCTTACAACTTGTCAATACAATGATTGATGGAGCACAGATATTTATTTTTAAGGATAGATGTTTCCAAAGAAACCTACTTTCATTGAGATTTACCTTAATTCAGGGATGGTTTGCAAACTGATTTTTGTCAGCACAAGAGGAGATAATCTCTCAGGGGTAGATAGTATTAACCAAGTTTGTAAAACTGATTTATAAAATCAGAACACCAATTATTTTATAATGAGAAATCTTGATGTCTTATGTTCTGGGTTCCTCTTATTGGTACAACTGGTATATTGTTTACTTCTAGGGAGATTTATGGAAAGCTAAATTGAATCTGAGTATGTCCTGGTGAGTATGGGATCAGAAGAAAAGGATTTAGGTAAAAATGAATTTTTAAAATATCAGATTAGCTTAGCCAATCTTATAACAAAGATGGTCTTGCAAGTGAGACTGGAAAATCTCTGCACTAAGGCGTCTCTCTTCAAGACATAGAACTCTGCCAGTGTTTCTGATTTTCTTTGTCTCATTGGATAACATCAATTTTTCTTATTTCTCTTATTTCCAAGGCATTAGGTGAAATAGTCCATAGGCTTATAAAGCGACATCAGTCTTTACTTCAGAGATTAAAAGAGTAAAGAGTATTCTTGCAGAATTTTTGTGAATAAAAATGTTTTGTTTTCATCTATTAAATTTTTTTTCCAAATGGCATTTTTGTCAAGAAAAAAGTACTTTTAATGACTGTGGAATTATTTATCTTTAGGACAATAAAATTCATCTTTAGTTTTATATTCCTTTTCAATAATAATTATAATAATGCCAAAAACTGTAGCTATATGTGAATATATTTTGAAAGATGTTTTTGTTGCTCATTTTAAATAAGCAGACTTATAATGATTGCTTGTTACTTAGCTCCTACTAAATGCGTATATTATTAGGAAAATATTTTTGGGTAGTTACACTAATTATATAAAATTTTAAAACATGAGTTAAAAAGTTTATTTTCTTCATGTTTACCAGTGTAAGACGAATGGAATGCAAGCCTTTTCTCAAGGTCTTAATGAACAACAGCAACATCAGTCTCCAGTTAAAAAAGGTAAAATTTTATCATAATTCCCAATTTTATCATTGAAGGAGTCTTAGCATTCATATACAGTTAATATTACTGTATCGCTTAGATGCAAACCTATATTATATGAAATTTTATTATATATTTTTAGATTGATTTCTATCTATATGAGTCAGGCTACCAGTTTGACTGCTTTCAAGGAGAGACCAGAATACAATGGCTTAAACAAGATAGGAGTTTATTACTAGATTTTCTGTATCATGTAAAATTCTGAACTGTTGTAATGATTTTGCCCTGTGAAGTTTCTATTTTCCCACTGTTCTCTTATCTTATTACTATGCCATCAACACATGGCTTCCATCTCATGGTCCCAAGATAACTGCCTCTGTTCCTGCCATGATGTTCCTGTGTAGCCATTAGGAAGGAGGAAAGGGGGAAGGAAGTTTGCCTTAAGATTATGACCCAGAAGTTGCACATAGTACTTCCACTTACATCACATTGCCAGAACTTGGTCATACTGTGCCTACTGGCAGGGTAGACTGGGAAACATAGTCTTTAGCAATACAGTTAATTCTATTACTGAAACAAAAAGAAAGAACTGCTCTAGGGGAGAACCAATAGTCTCTCCCACACTACCTATTTTAAAAATAAAATAAAATTATTTAATTTAGTTTCCAAATTTTTGTCAATTAATGTTATGTAGTTTAAAAGTTTGAAGTATGAAGAGACGATTAATTTTTTCTTCTAATATTTATCCGCATATTTCTAAATACAAGTATTTCCAAATTTCTCAATTTTTGAAAACTTTATATTGATGTTTTATCTTGGTAAATGAGAACTTAAGTCTCTCACATCAGTTCCTTCAGTTCTTCACCCTTTCATCTCCCCACCACGTAGTTATTTAACAAGTTTCAATTAAAATGTTACTCACTCTTTATACTACTGTGACTGTGTAAAATATAACTGCTTAGCCAAGAGGTGCATATCTCCCTTTTTATACAATTTATCATTTTTTCTAAAGTGAATGTTTGCCTTATGTTTCTGTGTTATCTATTGTTAACTCTTTTCTTAAAATGCTCCAACAACTCTGCCACACTTGTGTATACTATTTATGCTCAAGTATATCAGTTCTTTTTTTTCTTAGATGGGACATTCCTTTCAGAATATTCCATAATCCTGTTCCAATATGGACTAGTTGTTCTTTAGTACTGCTGTACAGCTATTTTTCTGGAGTGGACCTTTGCTATTATCTTGGGATATCCCTTTATAATCCTTTGGTTTCTTTTTTAAAAAATTGAAGTGGAGTTCACCCAGTCACCATTTTAACCATTTTAAAATATACAATTAAATGGCTTTTAGTACATTCACAATGTTGTACAACACTACTAATTCCAGGACATTTTTATCACCCTAGAGAGAAACCTCATACTCATTAAGCTGTTACTACTTTCTCTTCTCTCTACTTAGGCCGTGTGGTAGACACTAATCTATTTCTGTCTCTTTGGATTTAGCTATCTGGCCATATCATATAAATGGAATCATACAATATGTCACTTTTTTCAATTTATTTTTTAAATTGATATATAATAGCTGTACATATTTTATATCAAAATAATTGAGAGTACATGTGATATTTTGATTACTATGTACAATGTGTAATGATCAAATAAGAGTGATTGAGATATCCATCACATTTACTTTTCTCTTGTGAACAATATGTGACCTTTTGTGTCTGGCTTCTATCACTTTCCATAAGGTTTTCAAGGTTCATCATGTTTTAGCACTATTAATACTTTATTTTTTATGACTAAATAATATTCCATTGTGTGGATTATACCACATTTTGTTTATCCATTTCTCAACTGATACACATTTGAGTTGTTTTCATTCTTTGGCTATTGTGAATAATATTGCTGTGGACATTTGCATACAAGTTTTTGTTTCAACACTTGTTTTCATTTCTCTCAGGCATATACCTAGGAGCCGACTTGCTGGATCATTGGTAGTTCTGTGTTTTAACATTTTAAGGAACTGCCAAATTGTTTTTCACAGCAGTTCTACCGTTTTACATTCTTAGTTGCAAGGTACTAGGGTTTCCCATCTCTCAATATTCTTGGTATTATTTTATCTTTTTATTATAAGCAATCCTAGTGGGTGACAAGTGGTATCTCATTATGGTTTTGATTTGCATTTTCTTATGATTATGATACTGTTTTTTCGTGTGCTTGTTGGCTATTTCTATTTGTTTTTTGGATACATCCTTTATTCAAGTTGTTTAACAATATTTTAACAGGGTTGTTTGTTATTGAGTTGTTTTGTTATTGAGTTACAAGACTTCGGGATATTAGACTCTTATCTATTATCTGTTATTCTCCTTCCTGCTACTGTTCTCTTTCCACTGTGTGCATATATATATATATATATATATATATATGTTGCCTTTTCATTCTCTACTGGAGCTTGTGTTATTCTCTTGATAGTGTGTTTTAATGCACAAATTTTTTTAGCTTTGATGAATTTTAACTGTTTTTCCTTTTGTTGCTCATGTTTTTGGTGTCAGATCTAAGAAGTCATTGCCAAATCTAAGGTCATTAAGATTTACCCCTGTTTCATTCTAAGAGTTTTATAGTTTTAGCTCTTGCATTTAGGTCTTTGATCTATTTTCAGTTAATTTTTACATATGATGGGAAATAAAAGTCCAGCTTCATTGTTTGTCATGTGTGTATCCACTTGTCCCATCATAATTTGTAAAACAAGCTATTCTTTTTTCATTGAATGGTCTTGGCACCTTCGTTGAAAATCAGTTGACCATAGGTGTATGTGTTTAATGTGTTTATTCCTGGACTCTTAATTCTGTTCTCCTGTTTTATATGCCTGTCCTTACGTCAGTATCACACTTTTTTGATTACTATAGCTTTGTAGTAACTATTAAAATTGGGAAGTGTTAAGTCTTCCAACTTTGTTCTTTTTCCAAATTGTTTTGGCTATTTAGGGGTCTTTGCAGTTCCATTTGATATTTTAAGATGTTTCCATGTCTGCAAAAGAGGCCATTAGAAATTTGATAGGGATAGCATTGAATCTATAGATCACTTCGAGAGGAATATTGCCAACTTAACAATATTAAATCTCACAATCCATAAACATAAGAAATCTTCCCATTTAGGTATTCTTTAAGTTATTTTAGCAATATTTTACAGTTTTTGGTGTACAAGTCATATACCTCCTTGGTTAAATTTATTCCTAAGTACTGTATTCTTTTTGATGTTATTGTAAATGGAATCTTTTTGTTATTCATTGATCATATATAAAATAAATTTATTTCATGGGGAACATTACTATGAATTTATGAAAATGAAAAATATTATGAGACTATTATGAACAGTTAGTTGTATGCCAAAACCTAGATAACCTAGATAAAATACAAGTTATTAGGAACACAGAATTTACCAAAACTAACTCAAGAAGAAATAGAAAATCTGAGCAAACCTGTAGCAAGTAAGAAGATTGTATCAGTAATTAAAAACCTCGCAACAAAGAAAAGTTCGGGACTAGATGGCTTCTCACCAGTAAAGTCTACTAAACATTTAAAGAACAGTTAACACTAATCCTCAAACTACTCCCAAAAAATATGAAGAGGGGTAACACTTCCAGTGAGGCCAGTGTTATTCTGATACCCAAAGCCAAAGACATTAGAAGAAAAGAAAACTATAGTCAATATCCCTTCAAATATAGATACAAAAATCCTCAATAAAATACTAACAACTTTTTACTATAAACATAGCAAAAAGATTATATACCATGTCCAAGTGGGATTAATCTCAATAATGCAAGGGTGAGTCAACATATCAAAATCAGTAATACCATGTCCAAGTGGGATTAATCTCAATAATGCAAGGGTGAGTCAACATATCAAAATAAGTAATAACACACCAAAGTAACAAGATTCAGGGAAAAGCACATGATCATCTCAATTGAAGAAAAAGCATTTGACAAAACATGCTATCAAGAACAAGATAAGGTGTCCACTTTCACTGTTTTTATTCAATGTTATGTTGAAAGTTCTAGCCATAGCAATTAGGCAAGAAAAAGAAATAAATGGTATTTAAATTGGGAAAGATGAAGTAAAAGCATCTCTATTCACAGAGAACACAGTCCTACCCAGATGATCACCAATTAGGATGGTTTGACCTATAATTTTTTTATTTTACAATAGTTCAAAAACAATATCTGTTCAGTAGAAACTGTACTTTTCTCATGATGCTGGGCAGCATCAGCAAGGTGCCACTCCTAGTTAGCCATGCATTTTCATCTTTTGCTATTTTTAACTTAAAATGGGTTTATTAGGATATAACTCCATTGTAAGTTGAGAAGCATCTGTATATATAGAAGATCCTAGGGAATTCACATGAACTATTAGAGCTAATAAAAATAAATTAAAGTTGCAGGATGCAAGACCACTGTTGTTTATGATTTTAGTAATTTGAGTCATTTTTTTCCTAATCAGTCTTGGTAAAGGTTTGTTAGTTTTTGTCTTTTCAAATAACCAACTTTTGGTTTTGCTGATTTTCTCTGTTGTTTTTTATATTCTCTATTTCATTTATCTTCACTCTGATCTTTATTATTTAGTTCATTTTTTCTAGTATTTGATTTAGTTTGCTCTTTTCTCCTAGTTCCTTAGTGTGTAATGTTAGATACTGAGTTATTTCTTCTTTTTTAATAAGACGTTTATAGCTATAAACTATGCTCTGAACACTGTTTTTGCTTCATCTCATAAATTTTGATATGTTGTGACTTTGTTTCATTTGTCACATATTTTCTAAGTCCCCTGTTGTTTATTCTTTGATGCATTGGTTGTATAAGAGTGTGTTTTAATTTACACATAGTGGTGAATTTTCCAGTTTACTTCTGGTTTTGATTTCTAGTTTTATTTCAGTGTTGTCATAGGGCATACTTTGTATGATTTGAATCTTTTTAAATTTATTGAGACTGTTTTGTGGGCTAACATATGAGTTCATCCCGGAGAATGTTCCATGTGTGTGGAACATGCGTGCTCTGGTTCCATGTGTACTTCAGAAGAATGTATATTCTGCTGTTGTTGGGTAAAGTGTTGTATATATGTAATTAGGTTAGTTGGATTGTAGTGTTCATGTTCTGTTTCCTTGTTGATCTTCTGTTAAGTTTTCCTATCCAATATTGAGCGTGGAATATTGTAGTCTCCAGTTACTAATGTTAAAATGTCCATTTCTATGCTTAATTCTGTGTTTTTCTTTCGTTGTTGGGTATACATGTGCTTATAATTGTTATATCTTCTTGATTAATTGATGCTTTTATCATTGTATAAATGTCCATTGTCTCTTATAACAATTTTTGTCTTAATGTCTATTTTTGTCTAATATTAGTATACTCCCTTCAGCTGTCTTTTGGTTACTGCTTGAATTGAATATCTTTTACAGTCTTTCAGTTTCAACTTGTTTTTGTCATTGGATCTAAAATGAGTCTCTTTTGGACAGAATATAATGAGATGATTTTAAAAAATTCATTCTACCAATCTCTGCCTTTTATAATAATTGAAAAAGTTAGTGCATTTACATTTAATGTAATTAACTGATTTAAAAAGGACTCAATCCTCCTATTTTGCTATTTGTCTTCTGTATGTCTTTTTTTGTTACTTGATTCCTCCATTACTGTTTTTTGTGTTTAATAGATATTTTCTAGTGTATTATTTTTATTTCCTTTTAGTTTACTATATTTTTTATGTTCCTAATTGCTGTGTTGGGTATTAATTTAATATATAACAAACTAGTTTGAATTAATATCAACTTACTTCCAATGTTATATGAAACATTGCTCCTATATAGATCTCTAAAGTCACCTTTATGTTGTTATTGTCATAAATTACATCTTTATACACATTCTGTCATCTATTGACCTAGATTTATAATTACGCATTTTTATGCACTTGTCTTTTAAATCATATAGGAGAAAAGGATGAATTTCATACTGAAAATTTATTGATACTTTTATATTTGCCTGTGTAGTTACATTTACTGGTGTTATTTCCTCATGTGGATTTTAGTCGCGTACTATCCTTTAAGTCTGAAAGATTCCCTTTAGCATTTCTTGTAAGACAGGTTTACAAGCAGTAAACTCTGTCAGTATTTGGTTATCTGTGAATGTCTCCATTTCTGCTTCATTTTTGAAGGAGCTTTTGTCAGATATAGATTTTTTGATTGACACGTTTTTTGATTTCAGCACTTTAAATATGTCATCCCATGACTTCTGACATCCATGGTTTCTGATGAGAAATCAGCTGTTTATCTGATAGAGAATCCCTTGTAAAGTGATGAATTGCTACTGTCTTTCTGACGTCAAGATTTTCGTTGACTTTAACAGATTGATTACGATGTATCTGTGTGAAGAATCTCTTTTAGTATACAGATAGATGCTCCTTAACTTATGGTGGGATTACTTCCCAATAAACCCATCATAAGTTGAAAATATAATAAGTTGGTATGAGAGTCTTTGGCCCAGAGAGTCTTTGGTCAGAGAATCACCAGTGCTTAAAGTCTGAAACCTTGAATTGCTTTCACATCATCATAAAGTCAAACAATTGTAAGTCAAACCATCATAAGTTGGGGGTTGTCTGCATTCTATTTGTAGTTTGTTGAACTTCTTAGATGTATAGATTCTTTTTTTGTTGATAAATTTTGGAAAGGTTATGCCACGATTTCTTCAAATACCATTTCTTCTCCTTTTTCTCTCTCTCCTCCTGGCACTTCCATTATATATTTGTTGGTATGCTTGATGGTAACCCATAAGTGTCTTAGACTCTGTTCATTTTCTTTATTATTTTTTCTTTCTGCTCCTCAGACTGAATAATGTCAATTGAATTACTTTTAAATTTGCTGATTCTTTCTTCTGCCTGCTCAAATCTGCTGTTGAAACCCTCTTGTGAATTTTTCACTTCTGTTATTGTACTTCTCAATAATTTCTATCTGGCTTCTTATAAGTTCCATCTCTTTATAGATATGCTCTATTTAATGAGACACTCCTCTCATAATTTTCTTTAGCTCTTTGAGCATATTTAAAATAGTTTATTGAAAGTCTTTCTCAAGTAAATTCAATGTCTTGGCTTCCTTGGTGAAAATTTCTATTTCTTTTTTTCCAATGAATGAGCCCATACTTTCTTCATTCATTGCGTGCTTTATAATTTTTGTTGTGGTGGTTGAGAACTGGACATTTTGAATGTTATAATGTGGCTGCTCTGGAAATCAGATTTTCTTTCTTCCCTTGGGTTTGTTGTTGCTCTTTGTTGTAGTAGTTGTTGTTAGCTTAGTGACTTTTCCAAACTAATACTGTAAAATCTATATTCTTTGTCATGAATGACCATGGAAGTCTCTATTATGTTATCTTAGTGGTCAGCTAGTGATTTTACATAATTTCCTTCAATGAGTAGAACCATACCAAACTGAAAAACAAAGAAGCCCCTCTTTCAGCCTTTGCATAAGGCCTCTATGTATTTTGATGTATTGCCTTAATTCTGCCTTCACCTTCATTTCCTGCTTGGTAGGAATCTGAAAGTCAGCCAGGAGTGAGTGCTTAGGATCTTCTCAAGTTTTTCTGTGAACATGAGCCTAGCTTTGACATGCATGTGGGCTTCTATAAAGAATATTTGGGATTCTTTCAGTGCCCTTCTTCCTCAAAGCATCTTGTTTTTTCAGTTTTTCCTCCCAAGCTTTTTGGTATGCCTAATGTTTGCTCCAATTGTTATCCCTTGTCTCAGGTGGAAGCAACTAATACATTTTCCTGTAAATGTTTGGACAAATGGATTTTGGGCAGCAGCTTTAATGCTAGGAGAATTCTTAGTTAGATGTGAAGTACAGGCAAGCTTCTCAGAATGGTTCCTCAGGGAACCACCAGAAAGGTCAAAACAAATAATCATAATTTTTTGAGAATGAAGTCTGTACTACTCCCTCCAGTTCTGGGAACCTGTAAAAGTAATGAGGGCTGTTGTTTTCAAGGCCATGGCCTATCTGGGGGATGGTCCCAGGTAAGTTAAATGCCACAATTTTTTTCCCAAATTTAGCTATTTTTTTGTTCACTAAGCATTCCCCTGGTTTTTACAGGCTTTGGGTTAGAGTCCGGGGTTCTGAGAAAGTTGATTCTGACAGTTTTTATGAGCATACTTGTTTTTGTGGAGGAAAGACTTTTAGAATTCTCTACTTGGCTGTTTTACCTGACATCACTTACCTCCATTTCTTGAGTTTTATGTTTTCTTCTTTATTGATTTATGTCCTTATTTTGCTCAAGTACATTCTCCAGGAGTTTCATGAAAAAAGGGTATTGGGTTGGTGAATTCTTTGAGTTTGTGTATTTGAAAATATCTTTATTCTGTTCTCACACTTGATTGATGGTTTGGCTACATAGAATGTTCCAGATTAAGGATGAACCTCAAAAATGTTACATGAAAGAAGCCAGACCCAAAATTTCTGATAAGTTAAATTTTCCTTGATGTATTTCAGAACTGTGTATTAGGAACAACACATTGATAATTGTTACCTGTTAGTTGATAGGAAGATAGGATAGTAATTCAACCCTTCTTATTCCTAGTCTTTGCATTTTTTATATCCATTTACTTTCAACTTATATGCCTTTATATTTAATATGTGTCTCTTGTAGACAACATATGCTAGGGTCTTCTTATTTTTTAAATCTACTCTGTCAATTTGTAGTCTTTAATGTAATGTTTAGGGGGTCAGTAAACTATGGCTTACAGACCAATTCCTGTTTTTATAAATAAAAATGTATTGAAACATAGCCACATCCTTCATCTATATATTATCTGTGGCTGCTTTTGCTTTAACAGTAATACATATTTCTTAAAACAAAACTTAGAGAAAAAAAGGAATCTGTTATACTTACCCACCTATTTATCATCTCTTTTGCTCTTTATTTCTCAATAGTAAAGTTTCCATCTAGTATAATTCCCTTCAGCCTGTAGAACTTCCTTTAGTATTTCTTGAAGATCACATCTGCTGGTGATGAATTCTTTCAATTTTACTTTATCTGAAAATGTCTTTCCTTCACATGCATTTCTGAGCAGTTTTTTCCCCCCACTGGACATGAAATTCTTGGTTACTGTTCTTTTCTTTTAGAACATTAAACATATTATTCCATTGCCTTCTGGGACAGCATATAATCTGTCTTGGTGATCGTTTCTGGTAATCATTTCTGATTTGAAATCGGCAGATATTTGAAACATTGTTCTCCTTGAAGATAAGGGCCCTATCTTGGGTCCTATTCATTATTACCTAGCACAGTTCCTGATACATAGTAAGATGTACAATAAATGTTTCTCGAATTGAATTTATTTTTATTGTGTTAAGTTTTTAGTATTGATTGAGACTTGATAGGCTCATTAAAGTAACATTTTGGCAGGATCTGAATTGCCTAATAGTTTTTACTGTGGTTATACTTTATAGAAGATCATTTTACTAGACCTGAATAACCAGATGAAAAAAGCCATGCATTCCCCATTTTCCTAATTATATTTCTTTCATTTTTCCTTGGTTACTTGGTTTTCTTTCTATGTAAAAGGAGAATTGGAGGCAGTAGATGCTTTTCAAGGCTTTTTTCTCCTCCTCTTTTGCATAGACACACTACTCATCATTTTATAAAATAACAGAGGACATCCAGAAAAAACATAAACCAAAAAGTGATCTAGACAGCTCTACATTTCATAACATTACATTTGATGTTTAATATCTACAGAGAGAATTAAATACAGCAGAGATTTCCTGTTGAAGCTCTCAAGTGTTTCCATCTGCAGAAAAAAACCAGACTTTCTGCCTGATCATCCCATTGTACTGCAAAAACCAGTAAGTAGTTTTCTAAGTTTGTATTGTAATATTATATTAAAAATATTTTTCTTTAACATTTTCATCAGACTCTACCTCTAGATTTTTAACCTTCCTTATTATAAGATACAGGTAATTCAGAAAACTACAAAAATCTAAAGGTATAATAAACCAATTATTATAAAGTAACTGTCTAAAAATTAGAATGGAATAGCTGTATTTTGTTTAAGAAATATTTTTAATTGGAAGGTCATGAAAATATTATCCAATACTCTAAAAGTTTTATTTTTTCAATTAAATTATATTTGCCACCTGGAATTAATTTTATTCTATGATGTGAGGTGGGCATCAAGTTTTACCTTTTTCTACATGGCTATCCAGTCATTTAAAAAATATTTATTGAAATGGTACTTCTCTGACATCTTTGTGGCAATATATGCATGGTCTGTTAATGGGCTATCCATTCTGTTCAATTAGTCTTTTTATACATTATAACAAATCATCTCATGTATTTTTCTTTAACATGTCTTTGCTGTTCTTAGCCCTTTATATTTCTGTTACTTTATCAAATTCCATCTAAATAAATACACATAATGAATACATACATGCATCTCTTAGGATATTCATGGAAAGGACATGGATTTTGTCATCAGACATGGCTTCAAATTGTAGCTCCATTCTGTGTACTGGCAGTTCAAACTTGGACAAGTCACTTAACGTCATTGAACCTTAGTTTTGCAGTTGCTGATAAGGATGATAATCTCTGACTGTTAGGATTAATAAAATAATGCATGAGATTACTGAGTATGATACTTTTCTCTCATTTGCTCTTAGTAAATGATTCCCATTCTTTATGGTCTCTACTTACATTTGACTGGAATTTAACTTTCTATTAGAGTTTTCGTAAATACCTTTATATAGGTAAAGGCAGCTAGGACTCTTCTGATATGAGATTCAGGATATAGGTATACTGAGAAAAGTTCAAATGGGAGATATATGGTACTACCTCCTATCTCCATTTTTGGTATTCTAATTCTTTGGAATTCATAGTATTTTTTTCCTCAAATTATAATTTAAAAAAAACGTTATGTTGTTCATAGTTTATGTTAATATTTCTTAAACTCCCTAACTTTAAATCTCTAGCCAATTCTTTTTAAAGTTAATTAAAGCAGGAATTAAAATTTTGTATAATACTTCTCATACAGGAATATTAAATAAGAAAAAATGTACTTGATATTTCAACTTTTCCACCTGTTCAAAGATCTTTGGGATATGTAATCCATGGTCTGTAAGAATAAATATAAACTTCAGTGCTATATAAACTATAGTCACTGTTTCATTTGTAGACTTTCCACCTTTAATAACATTTTATTGTGTAAATAAAAGCTTGACATACACTTTTTAAAACAAACTTACACATTAGAATTCATTTTACTTTTGATTTACACATTGATACATTTTTTAAAACTAGGTGCCACAGAAACAGAACAACAGGTTTGGGATACAATTTAATATATTTTAAAATGAATTACATATATTTTTAAAACATGAGCCATTTTGTTACTTGACAGTTCTAGTTACTTTAATAGTTTCTATGTTAACATGCATTTAAATCTGTAAACACCTGGTACATTCACAGTATTTGGTTTGATGAACTAATTAGTAAAAACCGTATTCAATCAATTGGTAAATTAACTTTTTCTTTTATATTACAGGAAAACAACCAAAGTTTTAAGTAGCATTTTAAGAACAGATGAATTTGAAGAGAAAGAATTATTCATTTTATAGTTTGGACATCTGCAAATGAGGTGGATCTAGCAACAATAACTGTAATGGACTGTGACAATTCAATTTATTCTTAATTTTGATGGTTGACTATTTGACTTTTCTAAAAATGAGAAAGAGCTATTTTAAACTATAAAGAATTTTCTAATCAGTTTCAGCCTTGCAGGAGGTTTCCTGCATAAATTGGGAAGTTACACTGGAAAGTAGGAATTTGGTTAGTGAAGTGGGAAGACTGTATATTTATAATTTGCGTACTACTTGCAATTTTTTGTTTTTCATCACTTGTAATAATGGAATGGAAATGTAAGCTGTAAAGACTCTCAAATATAAAATATTTGCTACAGTGTATATATGGTACATAATTTCTTGTTGCTTTTAAAGTTGCTTTTGTTGTTCTGCTTCCCACTGATTTCATACCAGCTCATGAATGGATCATTACAGTCTCTTCAGAGGCTTAGAATGATTCAGAATGTTCAATGCATAGTTCTCAATGACAGGAGGGAGAATTTTTAATGGGTATTTCTTTTCAGGTATATGATTGGTCTCTAGGTTTTTGATAATAATATGGTCTTAAATTCATAATTAATAGCAGAGATTGATAATTTGGAAACAATGGTAGTGAATGAAACTGAAGTTGAAAAACAGCTGCTACTTATGTCACTAATCAGACCATATGAATAGCAGAAGTTGAGCAATTTCAAAGTAAAACTGATATTTTTTTTCCAAAAGAATTTGGACATTTGAAAATAATTGACGTACATTAAGTTTTAATTCTATAATTTCTTATAACATATATGGATGAAGAATTTTTGAGTTTAAGCTTTTAATTCCTAGAAATTTTATACATTAAATCTCCTGCAATTTGTCACTCTGGATGTTACTGTTGTTAAAAAAAAAAAAAAAAGGATTTCTTCCAGAAAAATCTGCTGATATATAGGTAAGTGTAAACTCTCCCTAATTCTATTTCTCATATCCCTAGGTCTATTGGCAAAAAGTTTGTTTCACTGAATTTTGAACTTCTAAAACCAGTACTTTTTTTTTCCCGCTGATTTTTGAGCTTGTTTCCCAGATTCAAGCTTGTATTCCATGTTACGTTTCCTATCTTGGTCTTTTGGTGACCTCTTTTCTTTTTTTTTTTTTTTTTTTTTTTACTACTTTGTTCTTTAGGAAAATGGGTTTTCAAATAGAAAAAAAAATCTTGGTTAACTATAAACTTATTGTTTACTTTAAAATGAGATATTTATACTTAGGTCTCAGTTTTTTCTTTATTCTTTTTCTTTTTTTTTTTGGCCCTAC
>NW_012110119.1:812039-813314 GCF_000951045.1 Mandrillus leucophaeus
ATTTATATACCCAGTATGAAATCCTATATGTAGAAATACCATGTATTTATACATATAGTATACATATATGCACATGTATTTATATATTATATTGTATGTATATACATATACATACATATATGTATACATATGTATATACATATAATATAATATATACATATAATATGTGATATGTACATCTATAACAATATACATAGATGTACACATATGTACATATATACATATATGTACTTACAAATATGTACCATATGTATAATATACATATAAATACATGTGTAATTATACATATATTTATACATATGTGATATTTATAAATACCATATATTTATACATATAGGATCTCATAAATATTGGGTATAAGCAAGTAGATAGGTTATAAATAATATTTTAGTATATCTGTATGTTAAAATTATAAATGTTTATCCCAGTGAATATAGATATCCCGAAAACAAACCAATGGCAAAGATGTATGATTGGTGGAATGCTGTGAGAAACAGATAAATGGAAGGGATTGAAATTTGCTTTCAAAGCTTTTCAAGTAATTTGCTGGAAATAGGATCTTTTTTTTGTATCCTGTTTTCTCATAGCCATAGGCTTTTCTCTTATTGCCAAGGGACATTCTGCTCCACAGACCAAGTTGATATACTCTTTTTGTCTGGGTGGTTTATGATGGCTAATGGATCTGGGCTGCCATATTCCAGTATGCTTCATTTGAAGGATTTTATATTTGAGAGGTCATTGGAATGTATTATAGTGTATATTTTTATATCTGGATGCAGTCTGTCTTAGTTGCTTAATTTCTTTAGATGTATCTTAGGTAAACCACTTAGTAGTCTTAACCATAAAAAGCAATCTTACCAGAAATCATAATTTGTAAGTTAAATTAGAAATACAAACCTACTCATACTGCGTTTTTAAATGTAATATCTGCCTTTTTTCTTTCAGATTTTAATTTTAGGTATAAATATGTGCAGCTAATACATCTTTAATTAATTATTTATTTTGAGACAGAGTCTTGCTCTGTCACCCAGGCCGGAGTGCACTGGCACGAACTCAGTTCACTGCAAATTTTGCCTCCCAGGTTCAAGTGATTCTCCTGATTAAGCCTCCCAAGTAGCTGGGATTATAGGTATGCACCACCATGCCTGGCTAATTTTTTGTGTTTTTTAGTAGAGACAGGATTTCACCATATTGGCCACTAGTCTCGATCTCCTGTCCTCTGGTGATCTGTCCACCTTCGCCTCCCAAAGTGCTGGGATTACAGGCATGAGCCAC
>NW_012110119.1:815699-818410 GCF_000951045.1 Mandrillus leucophaeus
ATGTTACGTTTCCTATCTTGGTCTTTTGGTGACCTTTTTTTTTTTTTTTTTTTTTTTTTTTTTTACTACTTTGTTCTTTAGGAAAATGGGTTTTCAAATAGAAAAAAAAATCTTTGTTAACTATAAACTTATTGTTTACTTTAAAATGAGATATTTATACTTAGGTCTCAGTTTTTTCTTTATTCTTTTTCTTTTTTTTTTTGGCCCTACTTTCCTTTTCCACTATAGGTTTCAGTATATACTTGTATGTGAATACACATGCACACAATTCACATACATACAACTCTCACAAACATACACAAAATATATGTATAATTTGTATAAGAGCTGGGGTCAGAATGACCATATAATTAATTGGTTTGCTTTATTATTTGCCCATTCTCAAGTCATTTTAATTCTTGTTTCAGAATATGATAGAGCTTATTCCAATTTGGAATCTGCAGACCCTTTCCATTCAGTACTGTTACTGAAAACAGAACCCTTTTAACAAGTAATACTACCATGCTACTTTGGAAACTGCCTAGTACCCAAAAGATTTGATATGCTTTTTGAATTGGATACTTAAATGGACCAACCAAAGCAATGTTTTGATTGGCTATAATTTGTATTTTTGAAACCACTTAAAACAAACATTCTCAAGAAGAGTTTGTATGTCAAAAGTCCTTTAGGTTTTAAAGTCTTTTGATCTTTTCTTACTATATACAATCAGTCTGCAGAGACTGTTTTGTTATGTGTCTATTTGCCTTTGTACATATGTATAGCTTGTTTGAATAATCATTGTATATCTCCATTAATGTTGTTCTTTGCTTTGTATATAAATTAAAAGAGTTGACCCAGGTGTTGTTACACAGTGTCTGTCATCCTTAGAGTTGACCAGAGGCACACAAACACACACAAACACACACACACACACACGTGTGTATGTGTAATATATCAAAATTTACTACTTATTTCTAATAGAACTATGAAAGGATTTTAAAATTGTATTTATATTGGATGAGAACTGAGAGTATACAAAGGTATTGGTAAAAGTTGCTGTTTCATGAATTAGTTTGAGAAACTATTTTAGGTCAAATTTATATTTAAGAAATAAAATTTTATTAATTCAATCTTCCTTTTTTCCTGAGTTTTTCAAAGGGGGAAAAACTGGAAAATTTTACCTTATATTTTTCCCCAAAGACTTATAGTTTCAAAGGAATTTACACTAGAAAATAACATGGCTATACATTTTTATATGTATTGTATTTTCATCAGCAGGGTTTATAACCAGGACAGATTTTTATTATTAAAAATATTTAATTTCTGAGCTTGTTGAGCAGAGTATAGATAGTATACTATCTATAGATAGTTCTATAGGTAGATAGTTTTAGTCATTCTAGTGCTGAAATTGGAAAACAGATGTCTTCTGTCTAGTACCTTCCCTACTATTTTATGACTTCCGTAAGGTTTTGTGCTTGTTTTATATTTCTTATTTATTCATTTGGGTTAAAAGTTTATTTTTCAAGTATTTTCAAATCATTGTTTACATGCAAATATGTATTTTTCATAAGAAAAGTTAGCTGTCTGTCACATAGCAAAACTATATGCCATAAAACTTGAACCACATTTTCCCAAAGCAATAGTCTCTTCTTTCTTGATATATTTAACTTACATAACAAGGAATTATGATGCTAATAAATGACACAATGTTGCTGTATTACTAAATGGTACTCTAACTTATCACAGAATTGTTCACTTTTGAAAAACCAGTCTATAACCTGATACATGGATAGAGAGTCCATAGGTTACAGCCAAGGTTGTTTGATGCCTATATACTAACTTTTTAACTAATGCAAAGATAATAGTCATAGGGCTGTGAGTTGGGTTGGGTATGGAGTAGACATTGTTGGAAGAATAAACTTCACTCACAGAAAATCTGTTAAAAATCACAAAACGCTGATTTAACCCTTTACAGTATACGACAGTTTACAAAATCTGCCCTATGAAGTAATACTCTAAAAGTTTCCACTTTATTTTTTCTTTATCATAACAAATTCATTTTCACAATATTATTCCTTTATGTGTATGCTTTTTCCCACATATTAGGATTTTGTCACTAAAAGGTTTTAGGTTAGTTACAGTGTAGCAAAGCATTTAGCATTAAATATTGAGAATATTAGTGAACTTTGAAAATTGAGCTAAAATTCACATGAATCATAAAATTATAGAATAAGTTTTAAAAGAGTGCACTTAGTAAATATACCAAACAAAAATATACAGTAGATTAACAACCACAGATAATTTTCTAATTGACATTTTAGATAAGAACACCTGTTTTGCACTTGGAACCATAAGGAAAATGTCTAGGAACATCTAGTTGTTGTTCAGGATCCACCATGAAGCTGAAAAGAGAAAAACATTTTCTAAAATAATGAAAATAACTTACAGGGCAAAGAACGTTCAAGGTGCAAATTATATCTAAAGAGACCATTCCCCTTACCTTTAGTCTGCATAATAACTTATCTTTCTAGTCACCATTTCCTGACTGTTTGAGGCAAGATTGAACTCTTCTTATGCACTTATTTGTACCATATCTTTTGGCAGTTTGTTGCAGTCTAAAATTTTTTGTTCTAGGTGAATAGAACTTGTTTTGGCAGCAAAATTATAAATGCCATGAAGCTAAAATCATGCTATTGTTCTTATTAGAATCTGCCCAACACTGGCAGTAGTTA
>NW_012110119.1:819600-824529 GCF_000951045.1 Mandrillus leucophaeus
TGCCTCAGCCCCCTGAGTAGCTGGGATTATAGGTATGCACCACCATGCCTGGCTAATTTTTTGTGTTTTTTAGTAGAGACAGGATTTCACCATATTGGCCACTAGTCTCGATCTCCTGTCCTCTGGTGATCTGTCCACCTTCGCCTCCCAAAGTGCTGGGATTACAGGCATGAGCCACAGCACCCAGCTAATTATTATTATTTTTTAATCTTCATAACCATTATAACACAAAATGCACAAAACTGGTTTTTAAAAATAGTATTATAAGTTATATGGCCATTAAAACCCACAAATAATATTTATATGCTAACTTCAACTTACTGGAATAGGCCTGCTGTCACAGTGATAAAACTTTAAAATAGGGTAGGATGTCCCAATAAATGTTAAAATGTTGTAGGTTTTAAAATTGTGTCAGAAATCATGCCTACCTTTTCCTCTTGTCTACGAAATTCCAGTAATCATTGTTGAAATTAAATGTAATATGAGATTAATACCAAATAGGGCAGCAATTAAAAGGCATTAAATTGTGTTGAACCTGGCTGGATTCACAGAACAAGAATTGATCCAGTTTTATCTGTAGTCAGTTTTTCTTTCTAAATTAGGAAATGCTCTGAGAGAGAAAGAGTAATACAATGCATGTGCCAATGACACTAGTAGTGTATAGAAAATAATTCAAGATAATGATAGCGTTGGGTCAGAAAACTATCAGATTATTCCACATTTTCAATTCTTGCTATAGCATTTTTCCCCTTACTGATAACTCAGTAGCCTCCTATTCTGTCCTCTTTTCCTACTCTATTTTTGTTCAGGTGTTTCTGTCCTGGAAAGACTCAAGGCACCAATAAGAACAAGCTTTGTTCCTTTCTTTCCACATTGGTTTGGGAGAAATGGAAATGGGTGTGATGGCGACACAAAAATTACGTGTCAGGACTTCATGGAAATTTTGACTGAAGACCAATATATTTATGATGATGCCAAAGTCCTATTCATTCTTTCATCTAGGAAATAATTTCTTTTTGCCACATACTGTCCTATAGTAATACTGTAATAGGGTAGGGAATGTGAAGATAAATAAAATGTGGATCTCACTTTCCTGCATTCTATGTACAAAGCCTGCAGCAGTCATATTTACAGAAGTTGTATTCTAAGATTTTCCCCCTATTTTATTTTATTTTATTTTACTATTATTGTTTTTTGAGATGGAGTCTCGCTCTGTCACCCAGTCTGGAGTGAAGTGCCTTGACTCACTGCAACCCTCCGCCTCCTGGCTTCAAGCAATTCTCCTGCCTCAGCCTCCTGAGTAGCTAGGATTACAGGCATGCCCCACCATGCCCAGCTACTTTTTGTATTTTTAGTAGAGGTGGGGTTTCACCGTGTTGGTCAGGCTGGTTTCGAGCTCCTGGCCTTGTAATCCGTCCACCTCAGCCTCACAAAGTGCTGGGATTACAGGTGTGAGCCTACCAGGTTCAAGTGATTCTCTTGCATCAGCCTCCCAAGTAGCTGGGATTACAGGTATGCACCACCATGCCTGGCTAATTTATGGGTAGGGACTTTGCTTTTAGTTTGTACCCTCTGTAGCTCCCAACACAATGCTTATTCAGAAATGGAGCTTAATCAGTACCAGTAAATAGGCTAAACACCCAGGTGCCTAGCACATATTAATACTCAGTAAATATATGTTTAATCAGTAATTGGATGGGTAGATGAACAAATTGTGTCCAATACACTAAATTACAATATGGTAAAATATTTGAATAATTTTTTGAAATATCATGATTTGGTACTACTTCAAGTTTGTTAATATGATTAGCAAATGACTAATAGTAGGTTCAATATAGCTGGGAATACAAATAGGGTTCACTAAGGACAAAATAGAACAAATATATAGATCTTTTATTTCTTCCCCCCCACTCTCAAGCCATAAGATATATAAAGAAATAAATAAGAGAATACATTCATTGATAAAATATAGAAGGGAAGAGCATACTGTCTTTTAAGAAACAAACAAAAAACACAAAAGGATATAGAAGCATTGTAAACCCAGGATAATTACCAGGAACTAGCATTGTAGATGTGAGTTCTGGAGTTTCCAAGAAATCCACATTACTTCTTTGGAATGTCTTGCTATAATTTGTCTGAAGGTGGCTGTGTAAATAATTACAGGTTAAGGCTGTGCATTTTTATTTACAATCTTCCCAAGTACAGCAGAGATCAAATTTGATCAAGATGGCAAAGTTCAGGATGATGTGGATTAAGTAAGCTCCTGGATACAAGGTTCTTTTAATGGTTGTTCAGCTTTCAAAAATGACTCAGGAGTAATTTAATGATTGTTATCAGAAACTTTTTTAAAAAGGTTTTAAACCAGGAGAACATTACTTTTTTAGAGGATAAAATAGGAAGTAGACTTTACTGCAGCAAATTTAAATAGAAAAGAATATTATAGCTGTTGGAGAGTTTAAAAAACAGAATAGATAATAAGACAGACTGTATATTTTACATTTCTAGATAATAAAAATAAATCTGAAAGACTATCTGAAAGTGTTGGCCTGGAAGCACAGAGTTGAATAAGTTACCTTGTTTCCTTCTATGGCTGAAATACTGTTGCTATCATTTTGCCTTCCTTATAGCACAAAGTGCCTTCAAAATTGCCACAAAAATAAAACTTTTAGGTGAAATACAGATCAACTGAATTTCCAGGTATTCTATTACTTCCATTGCCATATTTAACACCCTAAACATGGACTTATTTAGAGAGCTATATTCTCTGTACCATTTTAAATGGTCGGGAATTGTTATATACTCTCAGAAGAGCAAACATTTCTTTCATTCCATTTTAAAATTATATGTTTGTTTTCTATTAGTAATTATTTTAGTTTTAAAGAAGTTGATTTGTTTTGAATTTTTGACAATCAACGTCTTGAATTTCCAGTTTATTTTTAGTCTTTAAAGACATTTAGAAGGTGTTGGGCTGCAATGACTCTAAAAATTGTATGTAGTTTTGTTGTAAAATAAAATAGCTGCACAGACTATCCTATGAAAAATTAGGTAAAGCTCTTTTTTCCACCTCATTTTTGTCCATCCTTTGTCTCCACCCTCACCACTACCCTCACCAGCTTTAGACACACATACCCCCATTTATATCTTCTTATCTGAAAACATCAGTAAAATGGTAAGACTCAAAGTGGGATCATTATCAAAAGTATTTGTACTTCAAGACAAGTGGTTTCTAAGCCATTAAATACATTTTTTAAAGTGCGTAAAATTCAGGGTAATGGGCAAATGGGACAGGTTTTAAGGTAAGGTAAAAGAGAACGGAACTTTCCTACAAATCCTAAAATTACATCATGCATACATATTGCCATCTTCCTGGCTTCACATAAAATCAGGCTTGCTCACAACTTACCTATTCCATACACTACTATTTTCCCAGAACTCATAGATTATGTAGCGAGATTCATTTGAAAGCTTCTGTATAGAAATACTGAAATGGAAAATAAAAGGCATAATTAGCTACTGGGAATTAAAGATACAAGCTAACTTTTCTAATATCTATATGTAGTATGAAACAATCTTATCCATTAATAGAGGAAACAATCTAAGGTGCCTGCATGAAAATCAAACAGATTTGTCAAGAATTTATTTGTTCAATATGTCTGTCTGGCATAAGTGTGTTTTTTTTTTTTTTTTTTTTTTTTTTTTTGCTTTTTGTTTTGTTTTGATTTTTTAGTTTTCTGGTTTTGCATCATGAAAACAGTCTCAATATATTGCAGACATCACGAATGTAACTTTTGCAAAATTGTATTCATTCATTCAAAAAGGGTTATTGAGCATCTGTTGTGCTAGGCCCAGAAAAATGTGAGTGAGTGCATGCTACCTGCCTTTGCCCTCAAATGTAGCTGTTAGGATTGGCCCTATCAACCACTGTACCTCTGCCAAATTCTTAGCCTTACAACATTCCTGTATTGACAGTTTTTGTGTGGGTCCTGCTCTATGCCATTTGAGTCACTTGGACCACACTACTGTTATACAACTGACTCCTAGTTCGCCAATACCTAATGGCTCTCTTCCCCTTTCTCTTTTTTCCCTTTCTCCCTGTCTCTCAAACTGTCTCTCCCTCTGACGCGCGCGTGCACACACACACGCACACACACACTGCTCAACGCTGTCTCTGGATGAAGTTTAAGAGTCCACATTCTGGCCATAATTGCAAGGGTTTTTTGTTTTCCTTTTAAATTTATTTTCCAATTTGTTTTCCTTTTAAATTTCTTTTCCAATTTGGGTGAGACAAATTTATTCCTTCCAGTCCTTTGGCTAGCCCAAAGGAGGAAAAAGTCTACATAATATGTTTTGAAGGAGTGAAGAAAGTAGGCTGGCTGAAAACATAGGTTGAGGTGACTGCAAATTTGATTCTGTAGCAATGAGGAGCCACCGAAGGATATAAAGCAGGGAGAGTGACGTGGCTATAGCTATGTATTAAAAGATCCTTCCGATGGCCCAGTGGGTATTGTATGAAGGGTATTGTAAAGTAGAAAAAACAGCTGGGAAGATAGTGAAATAGCATAGGTGAGAAATGATGAAGACCCAAATTAATTTTGAAACAAAAGAATAGAGAGATTCATAAACTTAAGAGTGGGAGACAAAAATAAAGATAACTTTAAAAACTGAATTACAAAAGTACAGACTGTTCAGCCTGATGGTTCATAATATATTCATATTAGAAAGCAAAACGAGGGGTTATAAAAACAATAAGGCTTTTGGGTTAACAAAGAATTTACCAGTAAACTTACCAGTAAGAGAACAAATAACAGCAGTAAAATAGTTGATTAATGTAGATTTAGGATTTACCTAAGTGTGACCAGCAGGTGGCAGTAACTACACACAGAAATTTTAATTTTTTTTTCTTTAGTTCCGCTTGTGTTTTTTTCAGTT
>NW_012110119.1:824579-847339 GCF_000951045.1 Mandrillus leucophaeus
TTTTTTTTTTTTTTTTTTTTTTTTTTTTTGCTTTTTGTTTTGTTTTGATTTTTTAGTTTTCTGGTTTTGCATCATGAAAACAGTCTCAATATATTGCAGACATCACGAATGTAACTTTTGCAAAATTGTATTCATTCATTCAAAAAGGGTTATTGAGCATCTGTTGTGCTAGGCCCAGAAAAATGTGAGTGAGTGCATGCTACCTGCCTTTGCCCTCAAATGTAGCTGTTAGGATTGGCCCTATCAACCACTGTACCTCTGCCAAATTCTTAGCCTTACAACATTCCTGTATTGACAGTTTTTGTGTGGGTCCTGCTCTATGCCATTTGAGTCACTTGGACCACACTACTGTTATACAACTGACTCCTAGTTCGCCAATACCTAATGGCTCTCTTCCCCTTTCTCTTTTTTCCCTTTCTCCCTGTCTCTCAAACTGTCTCTCCCTCTGACGCGCGCGTGCACACACACACGCACACACACACTGCTCAACGCTGTCTCTGGATGAAGTTTAAGAGTCCACATTCTGGCCATAATTGCAAGGGTTTTTTGTTTTCCTTTTAAATTTATTTTCCAATTTGTTTTCCTTTTAAATTTCTTTTCCAATTTGGGTGAGACAAATTTATTCCTTCCAGTCCTTTGGCTAGCCCAAAGGAGGAAAAAGTCTACATAATATGTTTTGAAGGAGTGAAGAAAGTAGGCTGGCTGAAAACATAGGTTGAGGTGACTGCAAATTTGATTCTGTAGCAATGAGGAGCCACCGAAGGATATAAAGCAGGGAGAGTGACGTGGCTATAGCTATGTATTAAAAGATCCTTCCGATGGCCCAGTGGGTATTGTATGAAGGGTATTGTAAAGTAGAAAAAACAGCTGGGAAGATAGTGAAATAGCATAGGTGAGAAATGATGAAGACCCAAATTAATTTTGAAACAAAAGAATAGAGAGATTCATAAACTTAAGAGTGGGAGACAAAAATAAAGATAACTTTAAAAACTGAATTACAAAAGTACAGACTGTTCAGCCTGATGGTTCATAATATATTCATATTAGAAAGCAAAACGAGGGGTTATAAAAACAATAAGGCTTTTGGGTTAACAAAGAATTTACCAGTAAACTTACCAGTAAGAGAACAAATAACAGCAGTAAAATAGTTGATTAATGTAGATTTAGGATTTACCTAAGTGTGACCAGCAGGTGGCAGTAACTACACACAGAAATTTTAATTTTTTTTTCTTTAGTTCCGCTTGTGTTTTTTTCAGTTTATTTAGTTTGGTTCATTAAGGTATGATGCAGCAAATATTGTTTTTAGCTCAACTTCAGATTTTCTGGAGAAAGGTTTACTCTGGAATCATAAGAATTGAATAGAAGGTGGAATTTGTGATTTTCTAATCCCAGGAGTTCATGAATGTGCTCTTTGGGGGTTCACTAAAATCCCAGAAATGATCCACAAATTAATATGCATATATATGTTTTTCTAGGAGGAGAATCTATAGCTCTCATCATAGTCTCAAAGGGATGTAATCCCCAAACATAACCTTCAGCAGTACACTGGACAAATTGCAATCCATCTCTATTTTCTTTAGGATAAAGTTTAAAATACTTAGCCTTGTATTTCAAGCTCTTCATCAACTGCTTCCTGAAAACTGATTCATTTGTATACTTATTACATTAAAAGCCCACTTATCCTGCTATTTGAACATTTCACTTTCCAGACTAGCCATAAGACCGTAAGATAAGAAATTCATAAAATTTTAGCATAATGCTAAAGTTTTTGAAGGAGTAAAAAGGAGTATGAAATGGCAGTGATTTAAAGTATAGCCCAACAGACCTTCCACCATCCACCATTTATTAGCTGTGCCACCTTGATCCCAATACTCAACATTGGTTTCCTTATCTGTACAATAGTGATAACAATACTATGAGAATTAAAGTGTTACATGTATGGCCGGGCACAATGACTCACACCTGTAATCCCAGCACTTTGGGAGGCCAGGGTGGGTGGATCACTTGAGGTCAGGAGTTCAAGATCAGCCTGGCCAACATGGTGAAACCCTGTCTCTACTAAAACTACAAAAATTAGCTGGGCACAGTGGCACATGCCTGCAATCTTAGCTACTCGGGAGGCTGAGGCAGGAGAATCGCTTGAACCTGGGAGGTGAAGGTTGCAGTGAGCCAAGATCAAGCCACTGTCTCCAGCCTGGGCGACAGAGCGAGACTCTGTCTGAAAATAAAGAAAAAAAAAGTTACATGTAGAATTCTTAACTCAGTACTTGGCTTAGTGTGTGTGTGTGTGTGTGTGTGTGTGTGTGTGTGTGTGTTGTTAGCCCAATAGCTAAAAGGAAAGTATCGCTTTCATTCGGTGAGTAGCTATGAAAGCTAAGCCTTAATGGTATCAAAGCTAAGAAGCATGACAGAAACAAAAGGAATGGGGTGGGAGGAAAACCAGAAAAGAAATGGAGGGAAAATGTACATATCAAAGCAATGAGAAGCAGCAAGCTAATAATATAAGTATTAATAGTGGTGGTGGTGATGATTTCTACATGTATTGCTCTGTTCCAGGCTCTAATTTAAGCATTTTCCATGGATAAGCCATTTAACCTTCACAGTTACTTTGGGAGTCATGTGGCTACACTGTCCATTGCCTCCCCAAATATTACTCTCCTCTTACTAACATACTCTGCCACTGTTCAGTTTGCAATACACCCAATGTACTAATCAGTGTTGGACTGAGAATATCCTGATAACCTTACTCCTCTCTGCTGGACACTTGGTTTCCTAACCTTTCCAGTGGCCAACAATGACCATGTGACTTGAATTCTGGCCAGTGAGATGCAAGGGGAAGTACGCTAGGAAGCAGAGACTCTGGGAAAACATTTGCGTCTTCAGGATCAGACATGAGAGGAGAGCTTGTTGGTATTTCTCCCTTTTTCTTCCTCACTGTAGGCCATCTGGTGAAGAGCCAGAAGGCACATCTGAAAGACAGATCTGGGATCTTTGATGACAACATTAAGCTGTATAAGAACCTTGAGATTTTTACCTCCAGTATTCCTTTTGAGAATAATAAATGTACTTATAATATAAGTGACTGTTACTGTGCTTACTCTAGATTGCAGTTGCAAGCATTCTTATTTGATACCGGAAGGTGGTGTTGTCTTCGTGTATTTAATTCTCCATTGTTTACAGATAAGGAAACTGAGGAATGGAGAGATGAAATGTCTTGTCCATGGTCGTCACAGCTGCTAGTGAGTAAACCAGACTTTGAACTTAGGCATTTTTGCCTTCAAAACCTGCACTCTGACAAAGAGTTAGGAAACCTAATAAAGGTGACTGACAAGAAGCAGATGCAGTGATGAAAGTGCAGATTCTGTCTCAAAGGCACATGGGTGAGAGTGCTAACCAGAATTGCTTTACAGAATGGGTACTTTCAGTTAAGGGCCAAAAAGACCAATATGGGGCAATGATATTTAAGGACATTGATATTTGAGACTATACCATATAGATAATGACACACAATGATCACAGTGAGACAGCAAGAAAAGTCCAATTGCGAAATAATCTTTAGAAAGATTTGTCAGCAATTGTTAAAGGCTTAGGGCTTGAATGATTAGCTTTCAATTATTTGTAAATGTAAAACTGCACAACAACACACGTGTGATTTGTTACTTGTGTGATTCTACTCCCCCGAAACAGCCTGTGTCGTTCTTCTTAAAATCTTCATACTTCCTGTGACACTTAACACTCATTGGCTAAAGCAAGAGTTCTTTGGCTAAGCTGTCTTTGGATGCAGGCCCTAAAAGCTTCAACCTTGAGCTTTGGGAGATCTTGAATATTCCTGGATGCTGGAAAATGTGTCAGTGAAATGGCTTCTAGAGGAAATGGATGTGGCTCAGGAACAGGTGAGATTAAAGATTTTAAATGAGGAAACTCCCCATAATGGTCCGGACTCTCCCTCTTGGCTTCTTCCTTCCCCATGTGCATGTCCTACCTTAAATCACAAGCAAGGCCTAACCAATGAAGAAAAGACATGGCAAGAGGGCCAGTCCTCACATTTCTCCATACCAAGCTGTGGGTCACCAATTTATTTCATCTATATAATTACTGATTAATGAGGCTGGGCATGGTGGCTCACTTCTGTTATCCCAATACTTTGGGAGTCCGAGGTGGGCAGATCGCTTGAGTTCAGGAGTTCAAGACCAGCCCGGGCAACATGATGAAACCCTGTCTCTATAAGCAATACAAAAATGGCCCGGCATAGTGGCTCACGCCTGTAATTCCAGCACTTTGGGAGACTGAGGCGGGCGGATCATGAAGTCAGGAGTTCGCGACCAGCTTGGGCAACAGGGTGAAACCCCGTCTCTACTAAAACACAAAAAAATGGCTGGGTGTGGCAGCACATGCCTGTAGTCCCAGCTACTTGGGAGGCTGAGGCAGGAGAACTGCTTGAACCTGGGAGGTGGAGGTTGCAGTGAACCAAGATTATGCCACTTCACTCCAGTCTGGGCAACGGAGCAAGTCTCCATCTCAAAAAAGAAAAAATTAGCCAGGCATAGTGGCATGCACCTGTACTCCCAGCTAGCTGGGAGGCTCTGGTGAGAGGATCACTTGAGCCTGGGAGGTTGAAGCTGCAGTGAGCCTAGATTGCACCACTGCACTTCAGCCTGGGCAACAGTGTGAGACACTGTCTCAAAAATAAATAAATACTGATAAATGATTAATGATTCAATGTGCCACCATTATTTCTTAAGGATGCCTCAGGGTTGATTCTTACAATGTAATCCTACATTCATATTCCTTAGGCCCTTGACATGGAGTTTTGAATATATTCAAATTCTCGAATTTCGTAGCTGAGTGACTTTAGAAATCATTTTGTTCTATTTAATGACTATGAAATTTTAGACCATGAACATGATTTTAATTGTGCTCTACCTACCCTCATAAATGAGCATCCTATTTTCCCAACTGGAGTCTAAGATCCTTGAAAGCAAACTATTCTCTTGTTCTCTGGTGTCAAGAATGGTTCTGAGAACATACCATGTATACCACTTATATTCAATTGGTACCTCCCTATGACAAAAACAGGGATTAATGAGCCTTCATGATTACAAAATAAGTGAAGAATAGCGTGTGTATGTGTTGTATCAATGTGTGTGTATATGTTATAAACATGAGTCCACATAATCTGCTTGAGTTTTTCACCAACTTAACTTTTTAAAAACTCTTTTGACTACTAAAACAAAACCTCTGTCACTCCCCATATTTCCGAGTCTCCTAATCAAAAACTTATAGGGCAAAACCTCTAATTCAGTGGCCTGAATTTAAGAAAGCAAGACCTTGTTGTAATTAGAACAGGAGAGGACTTGTCTATTCTACCCCTGGTTAACCACAGAAAATCCAAGAAACTCTAAGGATGACCAAATATTGACAAGAAGGATTAAACACTGGTTTTAGTGTCAGACAAATTTTAATAAGTTTTTTTTTTAACCCATCTGAGACTATTCCTTCTAAGCTGGATGTAATATGTGCCTCTTGATTATTGCTGGGAAGATAAGAGGACAGGCACAGTGGCTCAAGCCTGTAATCCCAGCACTTTTGGAGGCCAAGGCAAGAGGATTGCTTGAGCCTGGGGGTTCAAAAGCAGCCAGGGCAACATGGCAAAATCCCATCTGTACAAAATTTTTTAAAAGTAGGCAGACATGGTGGCGTGTGCCTGTGGCCCCAGCTACTCTGGTGGCTGAGGTGGAAGGGTCGCTTGAGCCCAAGAAGTTGAGGCTGCAGTGAGCCATGATTGTGCCACTGTACTCCAGCCTGGGCAACAGAGCGAGATCCTGTCTCAAAAATAAATAAATAAATAAGAAAATAGGTGCCAAATGTCTAATCTTTTTAGTCCTTAATAATATCTATTTTATTTTATGGCAGTATTTTGTGCCTAATCATGGTGAGACTGAGCTAAACATCATGGGAGAACAGAATCTCTGACATTCACAGAGCTTTATTTTCTCAGCCAAGCACTAGGCAATTGTGCTGGGCACACTGGAGCATGACTGATGGCATCAGTGGCATTTGATTATCAATTGATACAGGTAGAAAATTGAATTTGATTAACTGGTACAACTGAAAAATTGCATGTAGACCGGCACACTGGCGTAACATCTATGCCATATATATTCCATATGGGTGTGATTCCCTGATGCTCATTCCACCTGATACAGTCTACATTTTGATAATTCCAGTAAAAGAAAGAAATTAGCTGAAAAATCAACAATAAGAAGTGAACAAAGAACTGTATGAAACAAACCAGTCTCGCAAAGGAAACAGAGAGGCTGAGAATCTATCTTACAGGAAAAAGATGGTCTCCTTCCTTCCACTTCACAGCAGGAGCTGATGGAGCAATTTATTGTGGTTATTGAGAGAATAGAATTTGCAGCAGACAGCACAAATCTATCCACTCTCTCACTCCCCCACAGCTAGTTTCCCTTTCCCTGGGACTGTTCTAGTAGCTTGAGGTCATTTTCCCAACACCCATTAAAGTAGTGTTTCTGAACCTAAAAAATAAACTTGTGTGCCTTTTTTATAAATATAAAACATGCCATCAATCCCTGGAGATGGTAATACACTGAAATAGACTTTATCTTCTCTATATCCTCATTAAAAAGAGTTTACTGAGCTCTATTTTGGGAAGTTTACACTGTGAACAGGTTCTCTCTGTATTTTCTTTTCTTTTCTTTTTTTTTTTGAAACGGAGTCTCGCTCTGTTGTCCAGGCTGGGGTGCAGTAGCACCATCTCAGCTCACTGTAACCTCCGCCTCCCGGGTTCAAGCAATTCTCCAGCCTCAGCCTCCTGAGGCACATGCCACCATGTCCAGCTAATTTTTCTATTTTTACTAGAGACGGGGTTTCACCACGGTCAGTCTGGTCTTGAACTCCTGACTTCATGATCTGCCCGCCTCAGCCTCCCAAAGTGCTGGGATTATAGGCGTGAGCCACTGCGCCTGGCCCTCTTTGCATTTTTAAATATTCAATTTTATTTTCAAATGAGTGGGCTCTAAAAACGACACATATTCCCACCTTTGCAAGTCTTGAGTCACTGAAGTAAAAAGGATGAAAATGGGTTTTTATTTGTGCCCTCTGAGTCTGGTGTGACATAGAATAATAAAAATAATCATGGAAGCACAGCATTTCCTGTGTTCTTGTTACAAAGACACTACTGGAAGATGATGAGCTGTTAGTGGCACTGAGGAGGTACTGCACTCATACTCTAGAGAGGAGGTCAGTCACCCAGACAACCAGGAAACAATAGTAAACGCAATAGTGACTTCAGCTCACATCTTCAGTGGATGGGAAGCATTGTGCTGAGCACTGCATACGGACTGTCTCAATCTTCCCAACCATCTCATGAGGCTCTTGAGGAGGAAACTCAGGCTTAGAGCCAGTGAGGGTCTTTCTCAAAACCACAAAGCTAGTAAAATCCCATGTTTATTTCCAGAGCCAGACTCCTTAGCTAGAGAAATATTCTGCTGGGGTATGAATAAAATTAATTAAACACTGAGAAGAAAAGCAAAACACCCAGAGACATGAAGTATCTGTTTATGCACACACGTACACACACATACACACATAAAAACCTTCCCAAAGCAATATTTGAAGAGCATTATGAAATATAGTTTAAGCAAACTCATAAGGTAGGGTTAGACTTGGTTGTAGAAGTTTTCTAAAAGCAGATGAATTTGAACCGGGAGTCTGAACTTGAGGCAGTGCATGGTCTGGCAGAGACTTGCAGCTGGGTGCACATTTCTGAGAGGAAGAGTAGCCAGGTCTGAGGCACAGTGGGGAACAAACAGATTATATCAGAAATTCTAGCTGTGCATCACCAAGGCAGAGTGTTTAGATGAGGGAGAACAAATAATAGTAGTGATATGGATTCTGGGTCTGTCAGTAGGATTAAATATAGAGTCAGGACAAACGTCTAGCCTTTGATAAGATACTCATTAGAGAGTTACTGTAGGTTCCAGTTAAGGGAATTCTATGATAACTGTTTCCAGAAAATTATTATAGTAACTGTTTATTGAACCAGTTGGAGTGAAAAAACTGAAGATGAGGAATAGTATATTTTAGTAGCTTGAGATATCCGAAGCCTGAGCTGGGTGGTACCCATGGAAAGAGGAAAGAAAAGATCTGCTGCTGCTTCATTTTCTTTTAATGACCAAGGACTGAAATCATGACTTCAGGGACGCCTGCAATTTCCTAATGGCTGAAATGATCATTAGGCCACAGGGCATGCTGCCAAGGGAGCAATCACAGCTAGATGTCCTAGAGTTGGCGCCTCATCTACCAGAGATGATTTTAAATCAGAGTGTGGGCTGCCTGGATGCAAAAGGGAATTTCAACTTATTTGAAATTCAGTCTCTTCATTCAAGTTGTTCTCTCCATTTCATTTTACTTGGTGCCCCTAATGATCAAACGACACGGGGTTTAAAGATTAATGATAAAACATCCAGTTAAAGGCAGCAAATGACATCACCCAGGTGGAGTGCTCTGTATAACTTAATGTGAGGATTCTCAAATATCTGTCTTCTAGACCCCCAGCCTTGTCTAAAGTGAGAAATGCCTTCACTGCATTCCTGGGCTGCCAAAGGCCTAAGGTGCAGGAGTAGGAGCACTTACCGCAAGCATCCACTTTGGGAGGAAGCACTCTCCACGTAGTGTTTCAGAGCAAGTTGGAATTCTTCCAGGTCCTCTTCTATCACAGACATCTGCCGCTGCACAAGCATGATGTGCTGCCGAGGAAGGGGTGAGGGTCACTGCGTTGGCTGTCACAGAGCCCGATTTCAGCTGACTCCTACTGCCCATCCCATTCCTCCTCACAAAAACAAATGATTCTCTTCCAAAAATATGACCAAGGAAGGCCATGAGTATTCCAAGTATAAAACTGCATAAAGGCTGTAATCTAGGCAAGATATTTTCCTTGCCTCTAGTCCCAGAAGCTGAACAAAGTGTTCTTTACAATGACGTGTTTCCCTTTAAAAGCAGTGATTCTCAATGACTCGAGAAGTTTTAAAATTATATTTATATCAAAATCTCTGGGAGTGGGGCCCAGGCACTGCTATTTTTAAAACCTCCCTAAGTGTCTCTATGGTGCAGGCAGAGCTGGGATCACTTCCCTATAACCACTTACCAATTTTTAAAGAGAAGTCCTATTGTTCATTGCACAGCTTCAATTTCTTGGATATTTTGTGATACTCATTACAAACAACCAGATTTCAAAAAAATGAGTAACTTATGCATTTCCAAAGGTACATCAAATATTACAGGGTTGTCAAACACATTAACTACTTACAACAGGCCCTGTTCAAAAGGTAATGGCATCAGATGTGCTTGTTTTTAATGGATCACACTGGATTGGATGGCAACTGTTTCCTGTAACAAATCCTATTAGCATTATAGCAATTGTAGTTTTAAGGCTTCCCTCAAGATCTGCCTGTGGTCTTCTTATGGAATTTTAGATACCAACATTAGTTCTTTTCAAGAATTGGTAGTGAAAGTATAAAAGTGCAAATCAAAGTAAGGATTGGCATGAATCATAAAAGTGCATAAACAAAAACAAAACACAATGTAAGGATGATCTAGAATATGAGAAAAATAACTTCCACAATAATACCAGCTATGTAGCATGAGAGCTAGAATTAAACCCCTGGTCTACTGTTTCCTATTCCAATGGGTTTCTCATTTCATGTCAATAGCTACTATTTGTTGAATACCAATGATATTGTAGAGACTGTTAAGTATTCAGTATATTCAACAAATATTCCTACTTCGTTGTACTAATCAAAGCACGTGGTTTTAATATTAATGACTAAGTAGAGTTAATTTCTACTAAAATAATGATGGATATATCATTTTCACAAAAATTTGCAGGGACCTCTTGGTTGGACATTTGTGATTACTGACTCAGATAATTAGGAAAGCTCATGGGCTTTCCTAATGAGATATATAAATACATCCACCTATTCCATCATAATTCTTTTTGTCTAAAGGCAATTTTTACGTGATCAAGGGGGATGGATTGTAAAAATAACCAGAATCCTTCATTATCCCCATGAACTCATGCCCTTTGACTAATTTGACTTTTTAGCTCCTCTCATCAAGACGTGGATTCTATTTTCCCTCCCCTTGGATCTGGGTTGGCTTTCTAACTTGCTCTGGCCAATAAACGTGGCAGAACTGACAGTGAACCAGTTTCAAATTCAGGCCCTAAGAGGCCCGTGGATTTCCACTCTTTCTCTTGGATCTCTGAGATTACCATGTGAACAGAGGCCAGCAAATATTTTCTATAAATGGATGGGCAGTAAGTATTTTAGGCTTTCTGTGCCACATGGCTCCTTTTGCAGCTAGTCAACTCTGTTATTGTCATGTGAAAGCAGCCACAGCCCACACATAACCAATGAGTGTGGCTGTGTTACAATAAAACTTTATGACCAAAAACAAGAGGTATGCTGTAGTGTGCCAACCTCTATATTAGAGGAGTAAAGGCCACATAATAGAGCACAGCTGAGCTCCTAGACATATGAGGAAACTCAGCCAAGATCAGCGAAGCTAACATACAGCTTACTACAGATACAAGGAGCCCATGTGAGACCATAAGACACAGCCTAAATTGCCTACGTGCAAAATTGTGGTTATTGTGTTAAGCCACTGAGTTTTGGGGTGCATTATTATGTAGCAATAGCTAACTGATTCATTCACTTATGTACATTGATGTATGAGTTGGAAAAATTGAGCTCTTGGCTTCCTAGATTGGGTTGTAATGTCCAACTTTGCAACCCAAACCAGAGGCATCTTTTCCCCCTCCTTTCCTAAGATAGTTACACAAAGAAATCCATTTAAAGAGCCCCATATAGTCTGCCTAAGTTTGATAGTTTGATGACTATTCTGACAAGTGGAGCATTTTAAATAGTAGTTATTTAAAGTAGATTTTCTGAAATCCAAAGAAAACACTTAAATTTTCTGTTCTGGCTAGGCCGAGACAAATTGTAGGATGTGGGGTTTGGGAGAGGTGGAACAGGAGTCCTACTATCTTGTTAATATATCTATGTGTCTCTTGTGTCAAATACACAACCTGAAAGCTTACTAAACTGTGGGATCCCAAGATATAGTTAGCTCAGAGCACTCCGTCATGGCTGAATATTCTTTCATGGTGCTACATTTTTGTTTCTCTATTATAGGAGTAGTAGTATATCATTTACCTTATAGGAATTTTGTTACAGTGAAAATATGGCTGGATATTTGGAATGTCTTGGACTAAATAGTGCTGTGTAAGTATGAAAGGCCAGTCTCAGTTCATAGGATAGTATTTGCCAGTGACATTAGATTATGTTGCATCAGTCTTTGATTTCTTGCAACATTTCAAGAAATGTCATCTTTTTTAGTCTTGGGACACAGAGACATGTTTTAAGTACAACTTATTTTTTCAGGTTACTTGGTTCTATTTACTACATTTACAGTTGTGTTTCAAATATGTCTTCAGAGATACCATAGCCTTTCTTGTACGCTCTCACTGACTCTTAACAGCCATTGTAAAACAAGACTTATATTTTCATAGTCCCTGTTATATTACTTGACAATAGCCCCTGAACCCTTAGGAATGGCAGAATGGAATGACTTCACAAGACGTTATCCATCAGTTTTACATGAGTGTAGAGAGGCAGAAAAAGATACTAGGTTTATGGACTCATTGTATGATAAGCTATTTTAGTGTATTACAACAACAATGTGCTGAAGAAAAATCTGAGTTTTTGAAAAGCACATGAATGTGCTCAAATGTTTAAAATTATCATGATTTTTAAAAACCTTTGAATTAAGAAAATATCTGGAAAATGATCATCTTACTCAGTACTCTTTTGGTAAGAAGTGCCATACAGGCACATCTTTATAATATGCTTGTTATCAATCATTTGGAACATTTAAATATTTTTATCTAGCACTTTAGTGTTCTTTCAGTGCAGTGTTAGAATCATTCGATATAGTAAGAGATATATCAGTATTATTTTTTTAAAAACTTCTATTTAGTTTTTATGATTTCATCTTAAATATTATGTCATTTTGGAAGTATTCCTTGGTCTCCTAAATTGAGTTGTGTCCCCTTACTATGCAAATCTGTACCTTCCTATGATAATCCTCATCATATTTTATTGTAGATTCTGTATACTTTCCTTCTAGTTTGTTTTCTAGCCTGTAATATTCACCTATTTCCAGACCCTCTCTTCAGGCCTGGAACATAGTTGGTGATCAAGTTATTTGTGGAACAAACACATTAAAGATGCTTTTGCTTTTAGCCATTGACTAATCTTAGAATTCCCTTAATAAACTATTTATTCCAGGAAAGGCTTTGAGGTGACCCTGGAAACTCAACAGCACTGCACAATTGTTAGGTGCTCTTTCATCCGTCTCCACCATCCTGTCCTCTTTTTCTTTTCTTCTTTCTCCTTCAAGAGCAGGCATACAAAGTAAAAAGAATTAGCTTCACTTTTCCTATGTGGCCTTTAACAAGTTACTTAATTCTTTCTCAGTTTGTCTTCTGATACGTAAAATTAGAATAGTGGTACTTATATCACAAAATTTTGGGAGGACTAAATAGAATAATGTGTATAAGGATCCTTTCCATGACAGGTACTAAATAAGTGTTACATCTCTTACTCTAGGCTGAGAAAAAAAAATGGACTTAAAAAAAGAAATCACATCCTGGACTCCTCATTATGTAATGGCTCATTGCCCGGAAAACTAGAGATGGCAGTTGCTAGGGTTCAGGACTTTTGCTGTGTGCTTAAACAAGCCTGCCAGACAATCTGCTCTGCTCTCACAGTAGGGAATCTCATAAAACAATAATCCATTCATCCACAACCTCGCTAGCAAAGAGCAGTTCTACTTTACAGGCTAGAAATCCACTAAACACTAGGGCTGAAAATGTTAGAGCATGGTGATGAGCATAGGTCTGGGGTTGAACTGCAGGGGTTCAGCTATGGTAGGTAAATTCCTTTAAACCTTAATTTCTTCATTGATAAAATGAGTCTGAGGATAGTACTACCTTATTTGGCTATTGTGAGGATTAACTGAATTATGTGTGTGTTTAGTACAACACTTGGCACATAGCAAAGGATCAGTAAAGATCAGCATTACAAAAACCAAGTGTAATACAAATTTATTCTTTGCTTTCTGTCATAGAATTTATTGTTCCAAGTTCTCATGCATTCACTAATGGAAAAGGAAAAATACCTCACTACTCAACGAATTCTAAAACTGGTTTTCAGCATCAGGATAAATCATTTAACACATGGTAGGATAGAATTATGAGCACTAGAGCACTAGCTATGAAATAACAGTGAAAAATGCTTTTGGTCATTCTGAATATAGGAGGTTTTATAGGAATTTAGAGTAACGCACTTACTACCATTAATAAAAAAATACAACTTTTAATGACAAATATCTTATTGTTACTTCTGAAAAAACAAACCAATTCAAATCTTTACTATATGTATATTCCCAAAGAGCATAATTGTTACATCTCTATATACGGCTGGAAATAGGGAATAACCTTTCCTGCTTTTAAACAATATTGAGAGCTGAACAACCTTCTCAAGTCTTATTTGTTTAAAGTACTTCTATGCACTACTGAATTAGTAATGTTGTGTGTGTTGATCTTTTAAAATTGGCCTTGGCTTTGGCTTCTCAGGGACCTGCAAATGGAATAGCTGCCTCCTTTCACAAACAATCCTTAGACAAATTTTCTTCCTCATAGCTATAGAGAGAAAATAATCTCACATTAGAAAATTATTTAAGAATAGACAATTATCTCTCACAACATTAGAAAAGTTATATTTGTTTTTCCTTTGTCTGGAGTATAGTTTTTCCTCTAATGCACACCTGTGAGAAGATAACAGATGCATGATCACAAGGTTAACAATTCCTGAGCCTCCGGGACTGTGCAAACCCGCTATTCTTAGTATGTATATACGCTCAAGACCCACTCCTCTCACTTTCCCATGAAAGCCAGCATTTTAAAATGTTGGGGTCTTGATGAATTAACACAGACTACATCCCTGTCTCTGGAGGGATAAAAGCACTAGACATGCAATGACAGATCTAAGTTATCGGGGGAAAGTATTCATAACTATAGGATTCTAACAGTAGCAGCCATGATTAAACTTTTCTGAGACTCCCACAAAGTTTCCTCTGAAGAATCCCTTTGGATTATGAGTTTGGACAGATGGGCAGGAGCCTTACACACAGGTGGGTCTCACCTTCTTCTATCATGTAGTCAGTGCTTGTGCACAATTCAGAGATGAAAGGTTATTTCCTATCTTGGTTTCATATAAATGCGTGAACAATCCTTTGACTTCTATAAAGTATATAATACATCTAAGGTATTAAAAAATGATTTTTCTCCTAGTTACCCAAGATTTTAAAATCCAAATTTTCACTAAATGTAAATGTAAACATCCAACTTCCTGAAACAAAATGTACTATGCATGTTTGCCTCAACATAAAGTAAACAATAAAGCTTGGTAGGTACTGCTTTTAGTTATTTGCTAACTTCTTTTTGTTGCATCTTAATGTACTTTTTAGGATCGCTTTGTCCATTTTTCTTCTGTTTCCAAAAAGCGCTGCCCCTCTGGATGGACATCTTATCCCTAGGGATACAAATACTCCCTTTTCTCTAAACATCAATTTATTCTTTGAAAAATTATTTCTGAGCATTTTCAGTGTGCCTGGCCCTAGGCTAAATGCTGGAAATATAATAATGAACAGAACCAGGTTTCAGCTCAGGTATATCCAGTGTACATCACAGCAGGATTTACAAAATGTGTTTATGATGCAACTTAAATGTTGCCCTTCTCTGCCAGTCATATTCCTTCAATTATTCAATAACTCATTGATTAATACACGTATAAAATTTTCATTTTGCACCTATTACATGCCAGGTACTTTCACAAAAACTGTGAAGTAGGTATTAGGTTTATACAAATCATAATGTAGAAATAACACGACTTAACCATATAAAATGAAATATGACTAGTTTTTAAATTTTTCATTGAGATAACTAATTTTTGAAGAAATTAAATTATGTTTTTAAAGAACATGTTGATAACATTTTTACCTGATAAAAATACTTACAGATTTAGTATTCCCTTCATTAATTTCTTCTTCCAGTGGTTCAAGTTTGAGATCCTTCAATAAGAGGAAGAAATGGCAGAAAAGAAAAAAATTACATCATTTAAAAAAATGCCATATATTCAAATCATAGTTCTCTCGTGGCTAACATTGAACCAAAAGAACCTCATTATCTGAAAGATGAAATAATACAGATTTTTAAAAACTAAGCTGTTCCAATAAAGACCCTTTGTACTCATTTATCAATTGTAAGCTGTTTTAGACGTGTTCAAAGTATTGCTTTAAATTTACTTCCTGGATGCCATTAGAGAGCAAAGTGGAAGAGAGAGGTACGTAAAAACAGAGAGGAAAAGGATAGGAAGGTAAACAAAAGAAAAAGAAACAGAATGACTAAGCCTAACAGTCTGCTTTATTTTGCTATGAATGAGTATTACCACATTTCTACATTTCTTGGGACATCATTATAAACATTAGTCTATTGTTACAACACATTTATACCCTAGTGTTAATTTTTCTTTATTAAATAGAAAGTGAATTAAAGAGTAAATGAAAATACAATTGATATTTGCTAAAAGTGAAGAACTCCTGTAAAGATTTTGAAGTCTTTAAAAAAGTTTTTTATTTCCATAGGTTTTTGGGGAACAGGTGGTATTTGGTTGTACAGGTAAGTTCTTGAGTGGTGATTTGTGAGATTTTTGTGCACCAATCACCTGAGCAGTATACACTGAACCCAATTTGTAGTCTTTTATCCCTCATCCCCTTCCCACCCTTTTCTCCTGAGTCCTCAAAGTCTACTGTGTCCTTCTTATGCCTTTGCATCCTCATAGCTTAGCTCCCACTTATGAGTGAGAACATAGAATGTTTGGTTGTCTATTCCTGAGTTACTTCACTTGGAATAATATTCTCCAGTCCCATCCAGGTTGCTACAAATGCCACTAATTCATTCCTTTTTATGGCTAAGTAGTATTCCATCATATATATATACACCATAATTTCTTTACCCACTCATTGATTGACGGGCATTTGGGTTGGTTCCACATTTTTGCAATTGAAAATTGTGCTGCTATAAACATGTGTGTGCAAGTATCCTTTTTGTATAATGACTTATTTTCCTCCAGATAGATACCCAGTAGTGGAATTGCTGGATCAAATGGTAGTTCTAGTTCTAGTTCTTTAAGGAATCTCCACACTATTTTCCATAGTGGTTGTACTTGTTTACATTCTCACCAGCAGTGTAGAAGTGTTCCCTGTTCACCACATCCATGCCAGCATCTATTTATTTTTTCATTTTTTTGATTATGGCCTTTCTTGCAGGAGTAAGGTAGTATCACATTGTGGTTTTGATTTACATTTCCCTGATCACTGGTGATGTTGAGCATTTTTTCATATGTTTGTTGGCCCTTTGTATATCTTCTTTTGAGAATTAAGACCTTAATGTCTTCTGTGATGACCAATGAATATTGCTAATGTCCCCAGTGAAACCAAGTGCTTCATCTCTGAGAACTTCATTCTGTGAATGGCTCTCCTAGCATTGTTTCCAACGAGGATTATGTAGAATAACTCCTTCAAATAGATAAGAAGTAAATTGAAAACTGTAGAAATCCAGACTATCTGAAATAATATATGCCTGTTAATGATAGAGCTATGTTGCTCTAGCTGTGCTGTTCTTTTGTGGTGGAACTTTCAGCAAGGTATTTAACTTCTGTGGGATTCACTTTTCCTTCTTTGCTGTAAATTCTCTATCCCCAAATCTTTACATAACTGGCTTCTTCTTGTCTTTCACATCTCAACTTGAATATCACCTTATTAGAGAGACCTTCCAGACCACTCATTTGGAGTTTTCAACCCCCTATCTATATTATATTGCTCTACCTTTTCTTTATAGCAACATTATCTGGTATTATCTTGTTTCATGGATTTGTTGTGTGTGTGTGTGTGTTTTCTTTTTTTGTCTGTCTCTTCAAAGACCAAGGATATTCTTTTCATCATTGCTGTATTTCCACTGCTGGAATAGTACCTGACACACAGGAGGTACTCAATAAATGTTGAATAAATGAAAGGCTGAATAAATGCCCTGTCTAAATCATAGCTTTTCCATGAAGCCAAAATTATATGTAATGTATATAAATGTGTATTGAAAACTAAAAAGTACCCCACAGATAGAAACTTGTAACCTAGTAATCTCCTTGACCACTATTTCCCTGACACTAACTAAGGTACAATTTTCAGTTCTACCTTTCCTGATCTAAGGTATGAAAAACTTAAAACAAGTTGTATGAGTGTGACATCCTGAATTACATCCTTTCAAGTGAGAATGTCCTGTGATCTGATGATACACTAAGAACTTAATGAAGAATGAAGAGCTTTTATTGTTGTCCTTGTTATTTTGTTTAACATTAAAGGTGGGGTTTTTGGTTTTGTTTTTACTTTTGTTTATTTTATTTTATTTTTTTGAGACGGAGTTTTACTCTTTGACTCAGGCTGGAGTGAAGTGGCACGATCTCGGCTCACTGCCACTTCCACCCCCTGGGTTCAAGCAATTCTCCTGCCTCAGCCTCCGAAGTAGCTGGGATTACAGGCGCACGCCACCACGCCTGGCTAATTTTTGTAGTTTTAGTAGAAATGGGGTTTCGCCATGTTGGCCAGGCTGGTCTTGAACACCTGACCTCAGGTGACCAATTTGCCTCAGCTTCCCAAAGTACTGGGATTACAGGCATGAGCCACTGTGCCCAACCATTAAAGGTGTTTTCTACAGGGATCAAGCAAAACACAAGACATAACCTCAGTATATCCCCATAAATTCTCATTGAGGCTGAAATGGATATAAGGAATACCTGAAGAAACCTATTTATAGAAATTGCTAAGTGTTATATTCCCCTACATGCATAGAATAGGGCTTGGTTCCAGTGCAGGAAGAATTTATCATAAATACTTAATGCAGAGAAAAGATAACATATGTTCTACTGCAGGTATACTTCCTTTTAATGGGAAGATCAAAACTAATGTTAACAACTACAGGAAACAAGGTACTCAGCTGTGAAATGACATGTACTCAGCCACTGTTTGGCAATTGGGTAGTTTTTCTCTAAAAACCTAATCAGCACAGTACAGAATAAGTTGTAGAAGAAAACTGAACTTGCACTGCTTCTCCATTCATTAAGACAGCTCACACTGAGCTCCACACAGCTGGAGCCCCATGCTGAAAACCATCACATTGTACTTTTAGCAAACCTCTTAGATACTGTCCTCAAAATGAAACCCTTTTATAGGAAGGGAGGGAGAAAAAAGTCTAGGAAAAAAAGAAATGTGACAATACTTTGATTTAAAGTTAGAAAAAAAAGGTATGAAATAAGTTTGGGCCATTCCTTTAAAAATAACTATAAAAATTTCAGATACCAAATAAAGATAGTTTTGTCCAAAATTTCAAAACGTTAAAAGGAGGTATTTGTATTCTTTAAATGAATCTGGACTTATTTAGCAACTGAATCCTTATGTTTTAACAAGCTTTAGTTTTCAAATAGAGGTCCTGGATTTGATCTTCCAATATTGGAAAACTAATTTCCATAGCCACTATTTTTCCTACAAATCTTTTTAGTTTTAGCTCACATATCAATAAAATAAGAAAGGAGGAAAGTTGATTTGCAGCAAGCTAGTAGTTTAGGTATTTGCTCAAGTAAGTGTTCAATACACATTTAACAAGTAAAGGCACCATGGCAGAGGGACAAGAACTCTACAGGGTTGTTTCCCCTTAACTTGGCTCTTGCACAGAATCTCCTTTTCAGAGACCTTACCCATCCTCAGGACTTGAGGGTTCATCTTTGTGGAGTAAGTCTAGAGACCTTAACCTGTTGGCCTGACTTCTCTCCTACTAACATCTAACTAGGTATTTCTGCCTGAGTGTTCCGTTGTACCTTGAAATTCACACATCGAAAACACTGGTTCACCTTCTCACCTTACCTCGCAAATTATCTCTCATGTGTCTCTTCCTTTTCTGTTAATGGTATAATTGTTTCAGAAACACAGGCTCCAATCCTCAGATTCTCACTTGAGCTCCTCCTGTCCTTAACCGGTTCAATAGTGCTGTTAATTTCACTTCAAGTGTTTCAAATCTGCCATTTTCTTCTCACTCATTAGCTTAATATAGGCCCATCTCTTATCATACCTGACTTCACTGGGTTCAGTTGCACAAACCTGTTCTTCAATGCCATTTTCTGAGCTGGCTCTGATGTCTCTGAGCCTCATTTTTCTTGTTTTAACTCATTTTGCATTTGTTTTCATTCACTTTGCGTATTGCTGCCCAATTTCCTATCTAAAGGATTTTTATTTTGTTTTGTTTTGTTTTGTTTTTCACTTACCTGTTAAAAAATAATAAATGCCTTCTGTTGTTTCCAAGTCCAAATTCCTTAGACTGTTATTTGAGGCTATCCATAATCTGGCCCTCTTCTGTCCATACAACCTTATTTGTTACTACTTCCCTACATGAAAGACTCTCAACCAGGCCAATCTACTGAACCTTGCTCATGCCATCACCTTACCTGAATGCCCGTTCCAGTTGCCCTCTACTGAAATTTTACTTCTCCATAGCAAATATTAGTTTCCTTGTTTTGTTTGTTAGCTGATCAGAGTTTATTCCAACTTTAATGACAATACATTTTCTTTTCATTGAATTATCTCTTCTTCTCTCTATACTGTCCTCTGGGATTGTTATCAAGACTTTTCCCCCTCCCCTATCCAGGAGGCCAGCAATGCAACCCTGCCATGACCAACCAGATTCTTCCTTCTGGGAAGTGGAATTTTGAACAGAAGGCCAGCAGACTGGAAATGGTAGGAACTCATTTATTCCAGTGGAGGTAACTTCAGAGACTGTTGAGTATTTCTTGCTATTTAGATCTCTAGGGTTATCTTGTCTTCTGACTTTTCCAAATTCAGACCTCTGGCCTATCTGTTGATTCTATGAGAACTTCCATATTCTTCCAGAAAACTCTTTTTTATTAGAGAAATAATTTATGTTGTTTGCAATAAAATTTTAAATTAAGTCACCATTTTTAAGGCCCCACTTGAACTCTTCCTGCCACACGAAGTCCTTCCTGAGCACCCCAGGTCACAGTGATCAACCCATCAGGTGAGCATGGATAGATTTTAACATCTGATCCATTCCTTTAGCATGTCTCGGTCAGTCATTAAAATACTTACTGACCATGAACTATGAATCCCACTCTGTGCTACCATATAATTTTTAAAAAGTGTGTTATCTCTCTCGCTCTCTCTTTTTAGGAGAACAGCTTAGTTTTATTAGTAGACAATTGTTTTCTTCAAAGTCAGTGCTGACACAAACATAAATGTTTCTCACTTGGTGCCTGACATGTGCAGAAAACACATTTTTTTCTTACTGATTGACAAAAGTTGTCTCTCCCATCAAAGATGTTTAAGGAGAATATCACTACAATAACAGGACTACTTGGTACTAACTAAATTAATAAAAATACAATAACTAAGAACATAAAATATAGTTCTAAAGAACTCTTCATCACATTCTAACTTGCTTGCCTAGATAGTTTTAATAGCAAAACCATCGGTTAATGTGCTACTTTCCAGAAGTTGAGTGTGGAATCTCATCTTTTAGTAGATAGCATTGCCATTTTCCTGAATTAATGTGAAAGATTCTCAAGACTTCAACCATCTTATCCCTAAGAGCTGTCATTAGCATCATTCAAGCACACTGTCATGTAGTTCATTTGAAAATGTAAGAGCCAGGCAGTGCAGTAGATTTATTTAACTCTCAACTCCACATCCTATTTTAAATATAATTGGGAGTGGGAGGTAGGGGAAGAATTAATGTGAGCTTCTGTATTTAACAACAACAACAAAAACTTCAAATAACTACCAAGCAACCATTCATAGAATCATTGGGATCCTGGCTGTTATTCTATCTATGGGGCAATCATGGATATAAAGCAATGAGGAATACTGGGTAAGAATATCTTGAAGAGTGGAAGAGAGAATAAAGAAAAGAAGGCACCTACCTTCTTTTCCAGTCTATCAATTAATTTCTGGAGTCTATTTATCTGGATCATCCACTGGTTGTCTTCTTCTAATAAGCCTGGGGCCAGGGAGAATCATGAGGGCAATATGTTAAACTTTAGACAGAGAAGAAATAGTTGGTTATATCAGAGCTTTCCTTCAACCCTGAAGGAAGGATGCAGTGTCACTGACAGGTCATTTTTTTAATGTATTCATGAGTGCTTTCTAAGGTATTGATTTCCATAGATCCATGCATCCCAGGGGTTCACTTCCACAGGTCTGTTTTTTATGTAATTGCCTATCTGGCCTTTGATATTCAAAGAAAAGATCCTGCTGAGCCATTTACAAAACCCCATGATGTAGTCGGTTTTCTTTTGCAAAAAGGAAAGCATCAATCAACAATTCTAAACTTACTTGTAGGGCAGTGGCAAGAGCCAGTGAAATAATATCCCTGACCATAGCAAGGTGTAAATTGCTACGATCAAAAAGAAGCATAAAGGCAAGATAGCTGGTGTCTCCTTTCCCAGGAACTAACTTGAGTATACATACATGGGCTCTATAATCATGGCATAGTGGTTAAGAGTAAAGACTGGAGCCTGTTGATCTATATTCATATATATGATATAAACATACATATGTATTTATAGGTATGTAGTGTGTGTGTGTGTATCTAGTACCAAGTTAAACATTATAGAAGTTCTGCTACTATTATTGTTTTTATCAACATTATTATGCAAAGGGAAGAGTTATGATCTGAGCCCATGCACAAACATCCTGGCATATTTGTGTATACTGATTGTAGCTTAATAAAAATGTTTTCATAGGCATTTGCTGAAGTAGTATTGTTTAATATTTCTTGAAATAAGAATGTGATTGAATTCAAGACTATAAAGCCTTGTGTTAGCTTTGAATACAATAAAGACAAGAACTAAATTATAAAGGGAGAGTGATGTCATCAGAATTTACTTCTCCACCTGCCTTCTTGGAGGCAGCACCTTTCAAAACCCACCAAATTATGATGTAAAAATGAGCATTGGTGTTGCCACAAAGAAGTGGCTACAAAAAAAAAGGAGAGAGAGAGAAAAAAAAGAAAGGGGCTGATTGGAGAAAATATTATAAATATATTAATAAAATTTATATTTTTTAAAATTCTAATACAATATTTCTAATCTGGGTTATTCCCAAAATAATTTAAGGTGGCTGTCACATCAAAGGCCCAAGGAAAGATATTTTGGACTATTTTCTAAAGGTTAAAATGGAAAGAACAATCTATATGTTACTTCCGGAGCTTCGCATTGTCATTTTCTAGTTGCATATGGTAGATCGTATTATTTTTCCCAATTCTTCACTTTTTTCCTGTTATAGAAGTATCTGTATATACCCTTGCACCACAACTTTGCAGTATCTCCTGTTATAGTGGATGAAGCACATTTCCCTTCCCCATTGTTACTGTGCTTGACATGTGACTTGTGTGGCCAGTGGAGAAATAGCAGACAAGATGCACACAGTACATAAAACAATGGTTTTCAATATGCATGTATAATTTTGGGCTGGCTGCATGTGCTTCTGACACCCACTAG